>NC_061122.1:1235176-1236966 GCF_002878395.1 Capsicum annuum | reverse complement strand
ATGATATGCAATAGCCATTGTGGCTATGATATGCAATAGCCATTGTGGCGATGATATGCGATAACCCTTGTGGCGATGATATGCGATAGCCCTTATGGCGATGATATGCGATAGCCCTTGTGGCGATGATATGCAATAGCCCTTGTGGCAATAATATGCAATAGCCATTGTGGCGATGATATGCAATAGCCATTGTGGTGATGATATGCAATAGCCATTGTGGCGATAATATGCAATAGCGATTGTGGCGATGATATGCAATAGCCATTGTGGTAATGATATGCAATAGCCCTTGAGGCAATGCCTTGCGGCTATGATGTGTAATTTTACCTGATTTTATTTGCCAGCGTCCTACTTTCTACATGTACCTGTACTCAAGGTAGATGATTAGTAGACACAAAGTCGCTTTTACTAGCGACTATTTTTAGGAAACTTCTAAATACGATATGTGTAAAAAAGACAAAGAGCTTTTGTTTGTCGCCTACGATCTCGAGAAATGAGATGGACAAATCAAAAGGTCCTCAATAAATGGGCGTTAAACCTATTTTTAGGGCTACCCTAAAATACCGTTCTTGGGTATTAATGCTCTGTTGTGGCTCCCATTTTGCTCGGGGATATTTGAAAGAGACCCTCATTTTGTATATTGAACCCTGCATCCACAGAAAAATGATTAGTTTGAATGAAACTACTCTGTGTTGACCTCCTTTGATCCTTGATTTTCTCCTTTCTATCTCTTGGGCATTCCACCATATCGAGACTTCCACCCTGACACTCCATCCCAAATGATGTCTAGGCAAATACTAAATAAGTGAGTCGTAAGATTTTTGGAAAATAGTCTTAAATTTTTGAAAATAATTTTGAAAACTTCTGTAAAACTTTTGAAAATCTCTGCCAGTCATGTCATGTACTAGCTCAACGAATGTCTTCCTCGTGGTTTTGACTATATTTGATGGATGGTTTCCAAAACTCATGATCATTGTTGGAGGGTTTCTTCAAGTAGTTCTACCATAGCCAAAAATTGAGTCTACCCAGACTTTGTTACAGTTGGTGGCTTCCAAAGCTTTAACCTCTGGTGCTGGGGAATTTGGAATATGTTCTAGCATTTGGTGAAAATTTTGAGGTCTTCCTCAAAATTTCTGCCCCAGTTTAAAGTTGTTTGAGATGATACCAATCCGAGTGGATCTGAAGTCTTTGCTGATCTTCATTCTTTTTGTTGGATGTAGATCTTCTCTTGTGAATTTTTTAGATTCCTTCTCAAAAATTTTGCCTCAGTTTTTCTTTCCTGGGGTTATATGACCGAGCCGTTGGGGCGCCTACGTATCCCGTTGAAGCAGGAATCAGGTCAAACATAGTTCAGGCCTACGCTAGGGATATACAACAGAAATTAATGGGTTGACCGAAGCCGACATAGGCCGCCTACGTATCCCTTTCTCGGGAATTCAGGTCATCACGTAGTTCATACATAAAAAGAAAAGATAAATTTCTCTAAGGGGTTTACCCAAGCCGACATAGGCCGCCTACGTATCTCTTTCTTGAGAATTCAGGTCAAACGTAATTCGTACATAAACTCATAATGGCCCTAAAATACTCTTATCCATCTTACTAGGATATAAATAAGTACTTCGAAGGATCAAATATCCAATTTCCTTAGTCATTGCCTTCCTAGTTAACCACCTCGGTTTCCTCTAGATTAGGCTTCTTTGATTCTCGAACTCTTTGACTCTTCTGTTGATTGTTCTAGGGCTATCATTATTTTTCTTCTTGACATGATATGATAATAGCAGGTTTTA
>NC_061122.1:1227235-1232176 GCF_002878395.1 Capsicum annuum | reverse complement strand
CCGCTTCAAAGAGAATGTTAGTAAAGGCCTATTCTCTAAGCTCTCATGAAAATCAGGACGTGTTCATGGCTGAAAAGAACAAAATCGTAAGAACCATAAACGGTAAAAGGCTGGTTGTGTGACATGTGTTGTCTAGGTGTACATTAAAGCTCGACGGTTCAAAGATATCAAATCTACCGATTGACCGAGTGCATCCGATGCATGTTCACTACGGAAAGTTCAAAGGAAAACCCACTTATCCAGATGCAATCGGTCTTTGCTTGATGATCACATACTTGTCCATAAAAGTTTTACAAAAAATAGTCATTCCCCATTCATGTAGGGGATTGTTGGGTTCATAGTAACGAAAGGGTGTGAATGGAAAAATGGAGAGTAAAAAGGTGGAGGAAAGGAGACACTAAAAATGGAAAGTGTACTCCCAAAATGGCAAGTTTACTCTCTCTCCCACATTGGTGGAAAAAGAGAACTTGAGAGTGTTTATAATGAGAAACACTTACTCCACATGGAAAGTGAGGCAAGAAATAAATGATGTCTTGCACCGTCGTCGTCGTCGCTCGCTCTGCTCGGCTTCGGCTTCGGAATTGGATTTGAATTTGGATTTGGATTTTGAAAATGATGGATCGATGAGATCTATCTTTTTGGACAAAATTTATTTGAATTCCGAAGAATGCCAAGGAAAAATACAGTAAAAATTTTCTGCACTGTTTCGGCCTCCATTTATATATATACACGCAGTAACAGTGTTTCAGAACTGATACGTCTGTTTGAAACTGTTGCACTATTTCAGATTGTTGCTTCTGTTATAGAAGGTTGCACTGTTTCAGATTGTTGCTTCTGTTACAGAAGATTGCACAGTTTCAGAAAGTTGCAACTCTTCAACGAAAATACACACTGTTTCAGTGAACCAGTGCACTATTTCAGAAAAATACTGCATTGTTTTAAGTGAATAGACATGCATTTTCAAGAAGAGTCACACACCTCTATTATGAACCAATGCCACCTTTTCAAAGAGGCATCTAGTGGCTATATAAACTTGGTTTCATCCGCAGGTTTATGACATAGAAAATACAAAAATTTTCAGATTACAAAACATTCTTCTTGTCTTAAAAATACTCTAAGTGTAATCATTCAAACCGTGAGTGTGTTCAAAGAATCCGCCTATTTGAGGTACCGCTATAGTCGGATTGAAGGTTATTTTATCCTGGGAGAAAGATTCCATAACCTCGGGTACAGTGAGGGGAATTATTCCTTAAGGAAAGTTCGTGAATTCGGATGACTTGGCCTTAAACATTTCTGTTTCATCTTTATTTTCTGAAAGATAAATACACCTCTTGGAAAGGTCCTTTTGATCTTGTGTTGAGGGTATTTAAAACTTCATTGTGTTCTTGTTCATGCTTGAACACGAGTTGAAGTTGTTGTTCTGTTATACAGATTCTACGTACCCGTATTGTGGAAAATAACAATATTTACAACTATACTTAATTTAATTACAGATGCTTGACAACATTATACATTTCTAGACTTATTATTCATTAAATACCTTGTCAAGGGGACAGTTAGGCATTTATAATCTATCTATAATTGCTACAGTACAGGTAAATATTTGTGGTGTTTAGTAACATAACCAAGTGATTGAGGTTTGACAGATCTTTGTTTTTATAAGGAAGAGTTGCTTGTTGAGCCGTTTATTAGAAAATAAAATAGGTTCAATATTTACAAGGGTATACGCCCAAAAGTGACCCAACTCGGAAATAATTTTTTTTTTAATACTCGATAGATATTGAACAACATTTGACGAACCTGAACTGAACTTGGCCCTTAATTAATTGTGGTCACGTGTGTATGTATAGGGCCTAGGCCTTCTTGGTCAGTGTGCACACATAACTTTAAGACAAAATGACCTTCAGGACCCTTGTACTATGTCGGTTTTGTAAGTTGGACACTTCTACTTACATGTTTGTCATCTGGACCCTTAAACTCATTAAAAAGCAATATTTTGCACCCTTTGACCGTTGACCTTGCCTATGTGGCATTGAAATGGTGACTAGGACAAAGAGAGTGTAGCCACTCGCCTGGGGTGCGAGTGGGGGTCAATTTTTGGCCAATTTTATATTAAAATAATTAAAAAATAATATTAAAATTAAAAAAATAAAAAGGATCCTTTTTTTCCCTCTATCTTTTTAAATTTAAAAATATTTTTAAAAATTAAAAAAAAAAAAAAATTCCCTCCCTACCCCACCCCAGCCCGTCCCCACCCACACCCAACCCCATCCCACCCCACACCCAGCCCTCTCACACACCCCAACACCCGTTCAGCCCTTCCCCACCCCCACCCCAGCCCATCCCCACCCCTCATACCCTTCCAGCCCCATTCCACCCCACCTCGAGCCCCTTCCAGCCCCTCCACCCTACCACAGACTCGTCCCCACCCCTCCATACCTTACCAGCCCCGTCCAGCCCCTACCCACCCCGGCCCCCACACCCCTTCCAGCCCTATCCTCAGCCCCAGCCTCTTCCAGCCCCCATACCCCTCCCAGTCCAAGCCCCGTCCTCAGCCCCCTCCAGCCCCCCACACCCCACCCCAACACTCTTCCAGTCCCCCACCACCACCACCTTCACTTTTTATTTTTTATTTTAATTTTTCCTCAATTCAATTCTTTTCATTTTTTTTGAATAAAAATTTAAATTGAATTTTTTTTTTTGGGATTAAAATTTAAATTTGAATTGAAAGTGAATGATAGTGAATATTGAAAAAAATTAGTGAATTTCGCTTGAAAAAAATTAAACTTTTTGTGAATTTTGTAAAGATATTCAAATTTAAAAATCGAAAATTTATTATGTTTGTATATATGAATTTATAGTTAAAAATTTAAATTAGTTGGAGAAGAATTTTAATTATTTGGAATAAATTTGATGTTTAATTTGTGAGTAAAAATAAAAACATGATTATTCAAATTTTTCTACAATTATAAAATTTTCTTATTTAATTAAATTAATTTTAATATTTAATTTGTTATTAGAATTTTAAAAATGACTTGGAATTTAATGTAATACTTTTTTTATTTTTTTTATTTTCTTTATTTTTATTTTTTTTAAAATGACGTGGCAGATGAGGAAGACATGGCAGCTGACGTGGGGAGAGTGTGTTACACTCACCAAAAAAGGGTTTAAAATGTTGCTTTTTAGTGGGTTCAGGGTTCAGATGACAAACATGCAAGTAGAAGTATCCTACTTACAAAACCGACATAGTACAAGGGTCCAGAAGGTCATTTCACCTAACTTTAAACACCACAAATTTTGGATTTTTTGGAATACATATTGGAATTAGGTTTTCTGGAATACATACTGAAAAGAAGTAGTATCAGACATCCATCAGCAAAGTTCAGTCACCAGGAGGTGAATAAGGTTTGACAGATTTTTTTTTTAAAGCGAAGAGTTAGCTTGTTGGGCCATTTATTAGAATATAAAAGAGGTTCAATATTTACAAGAGTATACGTCCAAAAGTGACCCAACCCATAAATAGAAATTTTTTGTAATTATTTTTATAAAAACTTGACAAATATTACAAAACATTGTTACTCGTTTATACTGACGATGTATATAACTTAAACTTATAAAAAAAGGTTATATTGTGGTATTTGAAATTACTAATGTTGTTTGTGACTAGAGTTTCTTGTTCGTGGTATTTGAGTGATGTCTATGATTTTGAGTAGATAGTTTACAGTATTATCTGTATTCATATGCATTTATGTTTTGTGTTTGTTATTTTATTACCAGTTCTGAGTCGGAGGTCTATCGAAAACAACCACTGTAATTCACCTGAGGTAGTGATATGATTTGTGTACACTCTATCCTTTTTAAAACCCACTATGTGGAATACACTGAGTATGTTGTTGTTGTTGTAATTTCATAATGCTTGTCCAAACGGAACTAAAACTAGTTGGAAACGTATGTTGTGAAAGTTATTCTTTAACACTGCAATTAAAGTAATTGTTGAAGTCAAGAAATTTTTGTGGAAGTTATTCATTAACACTGCAATTAAAGTAGTATCTGTTGAAGTTCAGAAATTTTTGTGAAAGTTATTCATTAACACTGCAATTAAAGTAGCTGTTGAAGTCCAGAAATTTTAGTTACATCCAATAGAGAATCCCTTATATTTACAACTATACTTAATTTAATTGCAGTTGCTTGATAACATTATATATTCCTAGACTTATCAGTCACATTTATAATCTATCTATAATTGCTTCCTATCACAGTAATTAATATTAGCTATTGATAAAATATTGTTAATTAGGATCACAGAAGATTTGTGGTGTTTAGTAACATAGGTAATCTTTGATTCACTTTGGCCATTTTTTTATAGTCATTTAATCTTTGTTTGAACTTCAAACACCGCTCTGATACTACTTTGGACAATTTTTTTGGCAAAATGACCTCCTGAACCCCTATACTATGTCGGTTTTGTAAGTTGGACACTTCTATTTACATATTTGTCATCTGGACCCCTGAACCTACTAAAAACAACATTTTAAACCTTTTTTTGGTGAGTGTAACACACTGTCTTCCACGTCAGCTGCCACATCAGTTGCCATATTTGCCATGTCAGTCATGCCTGCCACGTCATCTGCCACGTCATTTAAAAAAATAGAAAAAGTATTACATTAAATTCCAAGTCATTTTTAAAATGCTACATAACAAATTAAATATTAAAATTAATTTAATTAAATAAGAAAATTTTATAAATTGTAGAAAATTTTGAATAATCATGCTTTTAAAATTTAAAAAAATTTGAATAATCATTTTTAAAATAAAAAATAAAAAAAAGTACTACATTAAAATTAATTTAATTAATTAATTTAAATTTTAAATTTAAATTAGTAAAAAATTAATTATTTAAAATTCTTACCTACTTTAAATAAATTTTACTTAAATAATTAA
>NC_061122.1:1221159-1224235 GCF_002878395.1 Capsicum annuum | reverse complement strand
TCGTAGCAAGTCTGGACATAATTCAGTGGTACTAGATGCTTTACTCTAATCTTGAAGATAAGAAAAATACATGTTATAATGAGTAAAAGCGATCGAATAACATACATATGTTATGTTTATACGGACGGTGTACATAACTTAAATTTATATTTAAAAAAAAAAAAAAAAAAGGTTATACTATGGTATTTGAAATTACTAATATTGTTACCTGGCACATGAATGATTGATGAAAATTGTAGCAATCACTTTCTAATGAAGAAATGAACAATATTAAATTTCTATTAATTAATACTGGTTAACATAAATGATAAGTAATTAAGATACTTGTTGATTAATTAATTTCATTTTCAAAGGTATTAGTTCAATGATTTAGAACTTTCTAGGATCAATAATTGAGTTCAGCTTGGACATGAGAATTGTGAAATTTGAAAAAGAAAATAGTTTTTGTTTTTTTGATTGAAAATGTTATTTGAAAATTGAAATTATATTATGGTTGGACATGAATACAAACTAAAATTAATTTGAATTTTTTAGTGAAAATTATCTCCAATATATTTATTAGATTAAAAATTGCAACTTATATGATAATCAAAAATATAGTGAATGGGCCTCGAGGGGCCCATGAAGCTCCGGACTGATTCTAATTGGGCTTTCAAGTTTGGGTTGGGTTGGGAGGGGGGATGTGGGCTTGCAACAGGGCTACTCCTAGGATTGGGAAAATTGATCCAACATCTTAAAACAAAAAAAGGATATGTGGCATTCGAATCAGCTTTCGCGCACCTCGACTAAATCAATGAGATAGTTATCATCTTCCACCAGATAGTTGCTATGTGGTTCCGGGTCAATTTTCGTGCATCTCGACTAAATCAACGAGATAGTTATCATCTTTCACCAACAACAAATATCAGGTACTTACGTGCATCAAAATTAGAGTAGACGAGAAGAAAAATTTGGTGTGTGTTTTTCTCTTATGAGATTTAAACACACATATACACATCAATACCTACTACAAATTAATAATGCTACCCTTGTTGTTGCATTAGTCTAAACTCTATTCAAAGGAATTTTATTAAGATAATGATGTACTTATATTGGATAAAAATGTGGCAATTTAAGCATTATTGCACATATTCAACCACATTAATTATCAATAAAAGCACCATTAATCACATTTGATGTCACTTTCATAAGCTTAAATTTTGGTTCCATTAAGCCAAATGGATGTACTTATAACTAAAGTTAATCACTTTAATTCCTCAATGAATTAATTCCCCTTTGAATATATTGAATCTTATTTTTTAAACATTTTAATCAACAAATACTTTGAATATTTGGATACCACATATCTATATTTGTCTTGTACTTAATATGGCAAGTGTCATTCAACCAACACAAAGCTTCATATAGTAGTAACATATATATATATTTTTTCAATATTGCGTGCAGTTTTAGTTTTTTCTTAAGCAGAGGGTCTATTGAAAATAACTTCGATTATTATCGTTTGTGTATATATTCTATCCTTCTCAGACTCGACTTCCGACTTTTCGAACTACTTTGGGTATGTTATTGTTGTTGTATTTTTCAATTGGATTATTCATACTTAAAAGCAAAGATGAGCTAGGATGTATAATCTTTTCAATAAATAGTTTTGATTCCTCAAACTTATAATACTTTTTATTATTATTATACTTTTAAGCCACTTCTCTTAATTGAACAATTTTTATTTTTTCAATTTGTGTCATCAATATTTCATTTTCTTGATGTTTTACCAATGATTTGTTATTAAGTTTACCAATAACCAATGTTTTAAGGAGTGTTTAACGCTCAAGCAATTGCTTAGTGTTAAGTAAGATTATCATGGGCTAATCCAAGTTAATTATACTCACCCCACCTACACCCCACCCAGAGACGACGGAGTCAAGATTTGAAGTATGTGGATTCTAAACTAAGTAAAAAGGCATAAAAAGTCAAGGAAAAAAAAACATATGCTGCTACTGGGGTTCGAACCAACGTCTGTGGGCCAAAGTAGTATAAATATAGAGTCTATGTAAAAGCTACTGGGTTTGTCCGAATTCCCGTAGGTTACTGTAGCTTTGTCCCTAACCCCACCCACTCCTCTACCTCGACTCTTATTATTAATTATCTAGTATTTTAAATTTACTATTCCGACTAATTAAGATTCGCACGACGTAAAGCTCATCAAAGAGGATATATGTTGCACCTTCTACAACACGAGATTTTTCATTTTCAAAGCTCAAAACGTGAGATTTTTTATAATTTGTTTATTTTAGGAAAAAATACACTATTTTCATTCTGAACTATACACAAAATTATTGAGACACATTCAAACTTTAGAAAGGTCCTATTACCCCTGATCTAATTAAAACCATATTTTTTACAATCTCGCAGAAAACTTTAACTTTTTGTTCTCTATAGCTAACATTTGTCTTTCTTATTTTACTTTTGACTATATTTTCTTATTATAAAATGCCACCTAGCTCTTTCCATTTTCTTATTTTTCTTTCTTTTTTTGTTCCATATGAAGACATTGTTCCGGAATATTTCATAACAAAACCATATATTATATATTTTATTTATATATAGAAACGTTAAGAATCGGTACACCAACTATTTTTTTAGTAATGGAGTTGTTTGTTAAAAGAAGAAGAAATTTTTATTGGAATGTGTCTCAAAGTTAATATTTTGTTTTTTAAAAAGGAATTTAGAAAATATCATTGGGCACATCGTCAGAGGGGGTCAGAATTTAAAGTTTATGAGTTAAAAATTCTAATCATCTTAATTTATTGGATTCAAAATCGTTATTCAATCATATTCAATGAATTTCTTTAAAAAAAAAAATGTTTGGACTAAAACTACTGAGTTCGATTTAACCTGTAATATTAATTTTTTAAAGAACCGGCTGAGCCGGCTATTATTTGTTGTTATTTTCAAAATAGTTTGCTTCATCCACTTTTTGCGGCCAATTTTGCTTATAAGTTATGGTACACTTTTAAATACCTTTTGTTCTCCTACATTTTATAAAAACTTGTTCCATATATATATATATAACCACTAG
>NC_061122.1:1145627-1221059 GCF_002878395.1 Capsicum annuum | reverse complement strand
ATATATATATATATATATATATATATATATATATATATATATATATGAAAATATTGCATTTTAGTTTATTCTCTCTAGCTATACATTTGCATGTACTATTGTCAACAACAATAACGATGTACCCCGTGTGATTAATCACACAAGGGATCTGGAGAAGGTAGAATGTACTATCCCGGTCTTACTCCTAGCTCATGCAGGTAGACAGTGGCGGGACTAGCTATTATACTATTTATACAAGCTTAAAATTGTTTTTCGTGTATATATATAGCAGACGTTAAACCCCCTTCGATTAGTTCTTTTATTCACATTTTTCGATTTTGAACCCACTTAGTTAAGAAAGGTTGCATCTACTATTATCATTAATACCATGAGAAATCCAGGGGTTCCTGTGTTTGTAATTGATTTAACATAAAAATAAATAAATAAATAGTGACTTTAGGTAATCTTTCATTTTCATGTAATTGTTTTCAGTGGCAATCTGTCAGCTGAAGTATTTTCATTTTTAGCCACTAAATATTCTTTTTGTAAATTCCAAGTTATTGAATTACTTTTCAATTCTTGATTTTGAATATATATTTTTTTCCAGAGAAAAATAGAGAAGTTGGATCAGCTCAAAGTGAAATAAAGGCTTTGAAAGCAACAGATACTCTCAAAGATAAAGCACTTGAAGAGGTACTCTTAACCATTAATTCCGCGTATGATTATTGAACTATTTTTAGTCTCGATAACTAACGATCTCAAAGTGAAATAATTTACAATGAAAAAAGTTTAGTCACTTCAATGGGACAAAATCAAAAAATAGTTTTATAACTTTACTATTACAATTTATTTATTATCCTTCAACTTACAAAAATTTACTTTATAATCCAAAGTCCAATTTTTATTTTTTTGTTTTACAGCTTGGAAGTAAAGTTCAAAGACTAGAAGAAAAACTGAAAATAAGTGAAAATCTTCTTGAACAAAAGGTTTGTAATTTTTTCTATTTTCCTTATTCTAGTTCAGTTGTGTTTGTTATACTGTTATCGGTCCTCAGCCGGGGGATTATCGGAAACAACCTCTCTACTTTACCTGTGGTAGTGGTATGGTCTGCGTACACTCTACTCTACCCTCCCCAGACCCCACTATGTGGGAATACACTGGGTATGTTGTTGTTGTTGTCCTTAGTCTAGTTCAGAAAGTAGTGTTTACCTATGTTGCTCGGACTCTTCAAAATGCCAACGTGTGCATGTTGGATCCTTCGAGAGTGTGTATTTCTTTAAGGATCTGACACAGGTACGACAATAATATTGCAGAATCTTGATATCAAGAATCTCAGTAATGAGAAGAAAGAAGCTTTGGCTGCACAATATGCTGCTGAATCAACTCTTAGAAGAGTGTATGCAGACCAGAAGGACGACGATTCGCCTCCGATCGAGTCCATTATTTCTCCTCTTGAATCAGAGATTAAGATGTATAAGAATGAGGTATGTATAAACCGTCAGACTTCTCTATAACGACACTTCACTATAACGGCCAAGTTGTGTTTAGGACCGCTTTTCATGTCATGTCGTATCATCAGCCAAAAATTATTCGAGCACATGATGTAGTTACAGAGAGGTTTGACTGTATGTCGAAATGAATCAGATTGCAGCATTGCAAGAGGATACAAGGGCTTTGGAAAGACAAAACAAGTCGAAAGAAGCAGCATTGCTAGAAGCAGAAAGGATACTAAAAAGTGCTTTCGAAAGAGCACTAATAGTCGAAGAAGTTCAGAATCACAACTTTGAGCTAAGACGACAAATTGAAATCTGCCAGGCATGAGTTAAAACCAACAGAATATAACAAAGCTACGTTGCTCGGACTCTTCAAAAATGTATATGCCGGCCGGATCCTCGACCAGTAGTGCATGCATTTTTGAAGGATCCAACGCGAGTGCGACAGCATTTTTGTCTGAGTCCGAGGAACGTAGATAACAAGTTAATGGATAGTATACAAACAGCATAAACATGAATTTGATCCTCATCTGCAGGAGGAACACAAAATACTGGATAAGACAAACCGTCAAAAGATTTTAGAAGTTGAAAGGCTTACCCAAACTATTAAAGAGCTTGAAGAGGCAATACTTGCTGGAGGTGCAGCTGCTAACAAGATTCGCGATTGTCAAAGACAAATTTCCGAACTGCAAGTAATAAAAAAAAACATCGAAAACAGTCAATCAAAGTCGCAGAATTTAATTACACTGAGATTAACTGTGTAGAGCTTTTCATGAACATGTAGGAGGAGAAGAGGACAATGGAAAGGGAACTAGCAAGACTCAAGATCTCAGCAAATCGAGTAGCAACAGTCGTGGCAAACGAGTGGAAAGATGAGAATGACAAAGTCATGCCTGTTAAGCAATGGCTAGAAGAGAGAAGGCTTTTGCAGGTCACTAGAACAATGTACTTAAAAGTCTGACTAAACGAGCTACCGTACTTCACTAGTCTATTTCTTTGAGTAATCTCGTGTATTTAAATTGTAGGCGGAGATGCAACGACTCAGAGACAAGCTCGCGATATCAGAGAGAACTGCTAAAGCTGAAGGACAAATCAAGGACAAGCTGAGATTAAGGCTCAAGACACTGGAAGAAGGGCTGAAGCAAGCAACAAGTGACTCTATCGTTCCTAATGGATCACCAAAACCTCAGAAGACGAATCATTTGTTTAGTATTTTGTCGGGCAATGCTGGATTGAAGAAGAGATCAACGTCTCAACCAAGGGCATCGGCCATCAATAGAAGTTCGGTGAATAGAAGGGATGATGCTTCCAAGCAATTCAACAAGGAAGGCTCGGGAGACAACAGCTTGGTCAAGAAGAGCCTGTGGGCCTCTCGAAATAAGGTTGTTGACAATGCTGAAAAGGAAAACGCAGAAATCAAAGAAAACTCCAACGGGCACATATATAGCAAGGAAATGACAGATAGACAGAAAATCAAGGACAGGGCTGATGAACATAAAGATAATAAGAACAACTCTGGAAGCAGCGATAGCAATGATAACGATATGGTATCTGGTTTTTTGTACGATAGGCTTCAGAAAGAGGTACTATGTCTGAGGAAATTCTGTGAGACAAAAGAGTCTGCTTTAAATGCTAAAGACGAAGAAATCAAGGTAAACTATCATGCCCTGAACAAAGTTTTCTTGCCCTTTCACCATCAAAAACATAACAGAAGTATCATATTCCTTTCAATTTTTTTGTATATTTTCCAGATGCTAATGAAGAAGATTGAGACATTAAACAAAGCGATAGAAGTTGAATCTAGGAAAATGAAGAGAGAAGCAGCTATAAGAGAGAAAGATTCAGTATCATCGATGAAGACAGATAAGAAAGCAATAATCAGAAAAACATCTTGAAAGAAGATACATACATTTGTAGAAAAAGATCTATCAGATTCCTTTGTTCATCAGTGTGATATACATTCTTTCGATACTTGTATATACAAAATGCAATTGAGTTGAGTAGCTACAGAATAAAGTTGTGCTGAATTCGTGAAGTGAGGAACTAATACAATCATATTTTGGAGAGTGATTTCATATCGTTATAAACTCTCGTTGATTCATTTTGCCTATATCCTTCTTTGATAAGCTGTAACTAATGAAAATCCCATCACTCGTACTAGAAAGTGGAATACATGCATCCAAGTTTCAGAAATCGTATTATTTTCACTGTTCATATAAAATGCTACAATCAGGAAATAGACATTTCATGTTTTGGGACTTATGATTGAAGTAAACAACAAAGGTAAAAGTGAAGCTACATATCCTATAGCCCTCATAGTTCAACTCGCGATGGCAGGTAAAAACGGCCACCCTTCTCAAACAAGTTGAGGTCGACTATACGAATTCTCACATATGCCCGTATTATACAAAATAAACACAAAAAATACTAGCAGCTCTCAGTACTTTCCACAGGCATAAACATAACGTGAAGATTCATCGTTAATTGGCTAGTTTTAAGCTAGCTCCAAGTCAACCGCAACCCTTCTTTATCCGGCTCGAGACAGGCAATGTGAGCAAGCTCACTATGTCTTTTTCATGTACAATGTCAGAATTTGGATAACGCGGTGCTGGTTTTACACCTAAACAAAATATTCATATTACCTCTGCTCTTATAACTCTACAATTCTGGAATTGTATCTAAACAGGGCCTCCATTTCTTACTTCTTTTTCTTCTTCTTCCCCTAGTAGATCGAACGATTTTTCCAGATTGGAGATCTTTAATATCGTTCAAGAAGATCTCCAACTGTTCTTTCGTCAATACAATCTTGACTCTCTGACTCTTGCAACTATCACGGAGATAATAAACCTCCGCGGAAGTCAGCTTCCGGACTTCCTGGGAGCAAATGGCTGTTTCCTCCAGCAATTCATCCTCCTCATCGAAACTCAGAACTCTTGTTTTCCCAATATTAATGCAGTTCCCCATGATTTATGAGTAATTTGCATGGACATTAGGACTAATGACATGTTGTTCTATATATAGATCTGCTATAATATGATTCAAAGTCCCAGACAAAGAAACGTGCAGGTCACCTTTCATCTAAAAGCAACATTAAACTAAGCATTTTACAGTTTGCAGCACCTGCATTATTAATTAGTTTCAAGAACAAGACAGATTAAAGTATTCTATGGAAGTCAAAACTCTTCAATTATTTAATTATATATAAGACTATTTAAAGGCACCGTCAGAGGAGGAATATGATAAACAATTTATTGTTTAATTTTTTAAGAAAGTCAAGAGGGGTGCATTATTCATTATACATTGCACCCAATGGGACCCATAAACTGTCAACTAACAAGGTCGGTACCTAATTAAGACCGGAGCGTAGCGCTCGGGTTTAGCAAAATTCATGAAACGTAGAACTCAGTTACTAGCCCCTCCCCTGATGTCGCAATCCTAGAATTTAGAACCATAAAGTTTAACTCCTGACTCCGACTCTGTCTAAGACGATGAAAGAGGAAATAATGTACTTGTGAGAAATATAAGAGAAAAATATTATTGAATTGTTGTAACTATATGATTACATTGAGGCCCTATTTATAGACATTACATTCCAATCCTTTTCCTAATAGGACACTACATTACAATCCCTTCCCAAGTAGGATTCTATATGTTATTCCTATTCCTACTCATATTCTTACAGTACTTATTATTTTGAACCTGTTGGTCTTCTTTACCTGTTTTATTTCCAGAGAGAAGAAAGAATCAGACACAATGTGGTTCATCCCTTACACTGGGGAACTGGGGCTGGCCGGCTGAACAATTCGTTCACTCTATAACAATTTCACGAAAACTATGTATACATATACACGCACAAACACATGCAGAAGTAAGCAGAGAATCTAGCATGAAACATGGAAGAATGATATACAGTAAGAAGGCAAGAGGCATATCAGCTACTTGGAGAGTTCGGCAAAGATTTCAGCCAAATATGGGGCCCTGGGGGGATTGCTTTAGTTGGATATTCACAGCCGATCTCTTGACCGCACTAACCTGTAACTAAGCAAGCTCAACGCGACTTAATTATTCGCGATGATACATTCATAGAACATAGTGCTTGGAGTTATGTGCACCAGAAGGTGACACAGGGAAAAAGCTCCAGAGAGTATCAGGCTAGCACAAATTATGAGTATTAGATTATTAGCCAAACCACTAATGCTGAAAACAGAAGGGGTATAAAAATGGAGGTATATGACCTGATTCCTTGTTTTATTAAGTCGACAGTGCCAGAATTTTCTATGCGAGGACATATATTGAGGATACCTGAGTTTCATGGATAACTAGCTAGTAACAGGGAAACCGAACACCATTACCTAATAAAGTTGAACATCCACTCACACGTAATGACATTCAAAGCTTCACATAATTCCACAAATTCAGATTTGCAGTCCACATTTGGTTAGGACAACTAGCTCTGAATTTCTTGACCATATGCTTGTCGTCTTGGGTAGCTAGAGGAGAATATCAAATCATTCCTCAACAATGTGGATGACACGTAAATGGTCTTTTCAAGATGAGGAAAAACAAGCTCAGTCAAACCATGGCTAATCAGGAATTGCGAATTGGTTGACCAACATTAAAACGGAGTTGAGAAAATTAAAAACCAAAGCTATCAGCAAAACTGAATAGCTTGATGCTGATCTCAAATTTAGTCACTCAGTTAAAAATGTTGTTAGCAACCTAGGTAATAGTAGCCAGATCAAAGAGCTGATAAACGGGATGAGCGGAACAGGGGGTCTAAGTTAACTTCCAGAAAGAGAGAGTTATTACACCAGGCGAAATGACTGAGATGTTGCTTAACCAAAAGATATTTGTTTCTGCAAATCAGGAATGCGCTCCGTTGTACAACGTACGGAAAGTATGCTCCTTTTTATCACACAAATTTTGCTGAGTAATTGCACTGTTGGTATTAACTTCAAGAAATATGTGCATAGCTGAAAACAATGCTTATTATAAGAAACCAGGATGCCAAATAGGGCATTACTTTTTATGACTTTTATTGCTCAGTTGGATGAAATGCAAGTCTTTTGAGAAAGCAACCAAAAATTTTACATCGTCACAATTAACAACTCATAGATATCGATGTACTATACATCCCTGTCAGTAAACTTAACTTGGTCAATATTAAGAAGAGATATCATCCGCTCTGTTCTTTTAACACACGAGCTAGTTAAGTTTGCTCCAATACAATGAAAACAGTAACCTGGTGCCAAATACTCCAATATGAATAAAACAGTAACTTAGTGCCACAGAAAACATTTTCCAAGTTTTCCATCAGTTTAGTTTAGTGTTCTATGCAAGATACGGTCAGATGTTACGGTAGAATCCAAATATTAATATGATATCTCATTCATTTTTCCTCAAAATCTTTTTCTATTGCTAATTGCAAGAGATACACTTTGATAGCTACTTGACTCAAAATTCAAGACTCCCATCTGGAAACAAGAGGTGTCCTAAACAATCAATAATCTACTAAAAGTACCTTTCAAATGTAAGAGTAACAAAATCTCTGTAGCACAAGAATCATCAAGGCCAGAGCGTAAAAGAAGCCGAGGCCACTGCTAAGAAGCAACCACCTCTTGAGCACGTCTAGACTCCAACCATGATGTAGCCGCAACCTTTGTAGTCAAAAACCACCCAGCATGATCAGGTGCTTCATGGAACGGAGCATTTAATTCCTTAAGGTGCGACTCAAATACACCTGCCAGACCTTTCTCGGAATATTTATGTTTTCCATGTCCTGTGTTGATTCCAAGCAATGATGGGAACTCTTCCCCACTTTCAAGTGCTTTGTTCAAGTCGTTCATCCAGATGTGCAATGCTGTTAAAGCTGCCCCGAGCGAGAGGCTCTTCAAATGTAAAGACCATTGAGTTGCATTTCGAGACATAATATCCTTATAGATGTTGAGAGTTAGCCCAACATCTAACAACTCACAAGCTCTCTCCAACTGGTTAAGGTTGACACATATGTCAATCAAACAGTTACAGTAAGCTTTCCGTACATCCGTAGTTACAGAATCCAAAAGTTCAGCAGCATGTTTCTTAAATACGCCTTCTTCTTCAACAACCTCTTCATCCAGCAGGAGTTTCACCACGTAACCAAGCTTTGGATTTGCCCTCTCAAGGCAGATAGTTAGCTTATGAAGGTCTTCCTTTGCTGTTTGTGTTAACACATTAAGAAGACAACCAGTAAACCGCTCATCTGCAGATAATCCCAAATCTGACAGCCTATCGAACGTTCTTACGACATCATCTATCCGACCTGCTTTTCCATAACACTGAATAAGCGAGGTCAGGACAAAGATATTTGGATCAAATCCTGCTTCCATCATCTCATTCAATGTTGATTCCACCTCCGAGACCTTCCCACTACAAGAGTATATGGTGATTAGAGAAGAGTATGTCCAGCTGTCAGGTTGGCAGCCCGAGGCCTTCATCTCCTCAAAAATGTTAAAGGCCTCATCCATAAGTCCGACATCAGCACACATTGCCAAAAGTGTATTATATAGTACCACACTAAGCTCCAACCCTTTCTCCTTCATTTCTTTATAGATTTTAAGAGCATCTTCACTATAACGAGCCCTACCATAAGCTCGAACGAGTGAAGCATAGGTACCCCAACTTGGTTGAAACCCATTGCTTAGCATTTCCGCATAAATGTTCTTTGCCTGCCATGGCCTCCTAGCTCTTCCCATAGCATCCAACAAACTGTTATACACAGTCATATTAGGCTTTACACCAAGCACTTTCATTTCCTCATACACATTCAAACACCCATCAAAATTCCCCGCAGTCCCATAAATCCTAATCAACGTCGCAAACGTCACAGCATCTATCCTCCATTTCTCCGTCCTTGCACGATCATACAAACTCAACGCCATATCCACATTACCCGCCTTACCATAACAATCAATCATCACCGAATATGTAACATCATCAGGTTCACATTCAAAAGACGGCAACTTTTCAAACCACTCTATCGCCTTTTCAGGCAAATTACACTGCCTAGCACAACTAATAATCGTCGAGAACGTAACATTATCAGGCTTTACACCTCTCTCAATCATTTCATCAAACACCTTCTCTGCTTTGCCAAAATCTTTATTTTTCCTCACAACTTTCAAAATCACATTATATACAATCACCTCTTTACTAAACTTCAACCTTTGTTGAAAATACTCCATAGCCAACAACGCAGTTTCAGGATTAGACATGTTATTCAAAGTAACAACAACATCTTGTTCTACTAACTTATCACCCAAATTAGCTAAAACATTAAACACATCTTCTTGTACAGCATTACAAGAATCCAAAGACTGAGCTACTTTCACTAATGAAGCATACCTGAAATCATAAGATTTCCTCTTCAGCTCAGAAGCTCTGGGGCTTTTGGGGTTGACCCAAAGTTTGCTTTTTGATGAAGAAACAGTTTTTCTTGAAACTTGGGGTTGTAAAACTTTGGGGGTTTGAATGGAAGATTTGAGAAGTTTGAGGGGGAAAGTGAATTTACGGGGAAAAGTGAAGGTGGAGAAGAAGAATTTGGATTCATAGAGAGGAGAAAGTGCAGAGCTTGTTGAAGTAGATGCCATTTTTGTGCCTTATCAACTATGGTGGTTTGGGGTTTGGTTGAGAGAAATGGGAGAGGTGAAATTTGATGAAGAAAGGATTAGTAACATATTGCTCCTTTAAAGTATGGGTTTTTGGAAAATTTACCCCTAAACTTTTAGGGTATGCATTCCACTAACTTTGACACAGGGGTGTAAAAATCCAACCGTTAAGTTAAACCGAATTGATGAATTAAATCAAACTGAAGAAAAAAAATGACTTATGGTTAGATTTGATTGGTTTGGTGTTGGCAAAAAAAAAAAAAAAAACAATCATTCTTGATTTGGTATTAGCAAAAATAAAATCAAACCAAATCCAAATCGAACCGACGTAATACATATATAATTTTAGTTTTTTATACGTAAAAAATACTACTTATAATCTACTTTCTAATTACTTTTATTATTTTTTTATATTTAAAAAATAGATATACATTCTTGAGCCTTTAATTATAGTATTTTTCCATTAATAACAAATTAATACAAAGCCCAATATTAATATAAAAATCTAAAACTCTTTAATTGCTTCAATTGTTACATTTTACTTTACAAGTTTTCAGAGAGTTCTCATTATTTTCTCATCTTATTCAATTGTTACATTTTACTTTCCAAGTTTTCAGAGAGTTCTCATTATTTTCTCATCTTACTTTTCTCATTCGTCAAGTTGTGATTTAGGTTTGTTTCTCTTCTTTCTCTCTTTTTTTTTTTAATGGAATTATGTTATAATTAATTACTTCATGAAGTTAAGTTTTTAATAAGCTGTCTCCAATTCTTCGTTCTTTTGTATGCTTACATTTTATGTGAAGGGAACTTTCAGATAAGCTATTGTGACTAGTGACTTAGAAATTGAACTATTAGGTATTCACATAATATTACTTTGAGAGATAGTAGTTTAGACGTCTTAGTAATTTGCCAACTTAATTTTTATTGAAATTACTCTATGACCATTGTTTTTTTTTAATCTTTTTAGTGAGAACATTTTATTTCTTTCTTCAATCATATTATAATTGTAAAAAAACCGAGAAAACCGAAAAACCCAAAAAAAAACCAACTAAAATCAAAATAAAAAAATCGATTGTATATTGGTTTGATTTGGTTTATAAATTTAGAAAACCGGCATTATTGGTTTGATTATATTTTAATAAAAAACCGAACCAACCCGACCTATGTACAGCCCTACTTTGATATACTAAAAGCTTTCGTTTGGAGCTGATAATAAAGATCTATTCACTAAACTATGTAGCTCGTGCATAAAGCAAAGAGGAAAGGTCACAAGTTTCATTTACACGTCATGTACAAAATTATTCATCTCAAGCAAACGACATGTACTTGAGTTTTTGAAAAGCTAGCCAGAAAGGCGAATATAAGGTACTTCAAAAGTTTTAAAGAGCAGTTTGGTACACTAAAGTTTTCCATGCATAGACTACAAGGGTGTATTAGATGCAACTTTACCTACTAACTTTTGATATACTAAAGCTTTCATTATGAGCAAATTCCAGAAAAAATCGGACAATAAAGATTTATTCGATAAACTATGTTGCTCATGCATAAGCAAAAAGAAAAAAACAAGGTCACAAGTTTCATTACATGTCATGTAGAAAATTATTCATCTCAAACAAAAATTATGTACTTGAGTCTTTGAAAAGCTAGGCAGGAAGGCGAATATAAGGTTCTTCAAAAGTTTTAAAGGACCGACAATCTAATGCACTAAAGTGTTCGCTATGCGCAGGATTTGGAGAAGGGTGACACTACAAGGGTATATTGTACGCAGTCTTATATACCTTGAATTTCTGTCAAAGGTTGTTTTCAAGGCTTGAATCCATGACCGTGACCTCCTAATTATACGACAATAACTTTACCAGTTACTCCAAGACTCCCCTTCAAAAGTTTCCCCTTCTAACTTTTTGGAGTATATATTGCACTAACTTTTGATGTGAATTTCAGTATTACTCGTCCATAGGAAAGAGAAAAGGTTATTCATTTCAAACAAGTATCATGTACTTGAGTCTTTGAAAAGCTAGGCAGAAAGACGAATATAAGGTTCTTCAAAAGTTTTAAAGGACAGTTCGATGCATAAAGTGCCCAGTATGCGGGAGCGCGGGGTTTTGGGAAGGGGCACATCACAAGGGTATATTGTACGCAACCTTACCTTGCATTTCTGCCAGAGATTGTTCCCAAGGTTTGAACTCATGACCTTCTGGTTATATGGCAACAACTTCATCAGTTACCCCAAGTCTCCCCTTCAAAAGTTTTCCCTTTAACTTTTTTAAGTATGTATTGCACTAACGTTTGATGTAGTGAATTTCAAAAAAGACCGACCAATAAAGATCTATTCATTAAACTATGTTGCTCATGCATACGCAAAGAGAAAAAGGTCATAAGTTTCATTTACATGTCATGTAGAAAATTATTCGTCCCAAATAAACGTCACATACTTGAGTCTTTGAAAAGCTAGGTAGAAAGGCGAATATAAGATTCTTCAAAAGTTTTTCCTTTTAACTTTTGGAATGTGTATTTCACTTTTTTTATCCAAACAAAATGCCAAGTCTTATTCATGCTTAAGTAAAAGGATAGAATCGTGAGTTTCATTTAGCCACCGTTGGAACCAATGAAGCGAATAATTGACCCATCATATCATTTGAAGAAACAGAAAATATCAAAAAGTTCGAATCCACAACTAATAACATCGATTCAATTGGCACTTTTTGAGAAATTAGATCACTAGTAATGTTGAAAAATGACATTTATTAATCAAATCTTGATAACACCTTTATTCTATTTGACAAAAGAAAAAAGAAACCTGTACCTATATACATTGTTTTACATCTATGATAATAAAACCACAACATTGATGGGCCCAGAAAATGACCCATAACAAGAAAGCTAGCCCATTGGGCCACCTTACATAATTGAGCATCCTGTGGCATTTTCATCACTGCATAGATATGGATCACATCTGCTCACATAACACCCTCTATTATAGCAATAAGGCCCAGGCCCATAGCTATATCCATAGTTACCGTAACACGGGGGCGGTGGGACCGGTCTTCCGTACCACTGATAACATGGGCCCCCGGTATGGCCGGCGTAACATTGTCCACAACAATATCCTGATGGTGGCGGTGGGTATTCTTGAACTGGCACTGGTACAGACTCTGGTGCTGGTGGTGGTGCAACTGGTGGTGGTTTAGGAGCTTCTTTCGGCTTTTCTGGCTCTTTGGGTTTTTCAGGCTCTTTCGGCTTTTCAGGTGCCTTAGGCTTCTCAGGCTCTTTGGGCTTCTCAGGCTGTTTAGGTTTTTCGGGCTCTTTGGGCTTTTCGGGTTGTTTAGGTTTTTCTGGCTCTTTGGGCTTTTCGGGTTGTTTGGGTTTTTCGGGTTCTTTGGGCTTTTCAGGTGGTTTGGGCTTTGGAGGCTCTATGATTTCAATGCTTTTGATTACTCCACACCCTTTACTACACAGTTTGTCACGTAGTTTTTCAGGATTGCAACAAATCACAGTAATTGTAACTTTATTGCCCTTCTCATCATATATTTGGTCTCTAATTTCTATTGCCAAAAAAAAAAAAAAATCACACCAAATTTTTTTTTAGAAAAAATCAAATAAATTCCTATTCATATTATAATAATATTGAAAATTCACAAAAAAAAAAAAAAAAAAAAAAAAAAAAAAAAAACTTACGAGGAAATTTACAGAGAATTTTTTTGACTTTTTTGTAGCAGCTACAACACTGAAGATCAACCTTGAGTACCATGATGGTGATCTGATAATTAAACAATAAGTTACAGTAATTAATCAAAGCTCTAAATAAAATAGTAATTATACTCACATAATTAATCAAAGCTCTTAAAGAAAAATTTGTGAACAATATATTGTGCTGGCAAAGTTGATGCCATGTGACTAGGAGGTCACAGGTTGAAGTCTTGGAAACAGCCTCTGACAAAAATGCAAGATAAGACTGCGTATGATATACGCTTGTGGTGGGGCCCTTCCCCACATACCGCATATAGTGATAGCTTTAGTGCACCGGACACTGCCCTTTTTTTATATTGTGTAAGTGAAAAGACAATAGGAGAAAAGAATTATGTATGAGAAGTATTTACGCAAGCACGATTATATGATCAGTTAATATGTAGTAAATTCATGATCAAACACAATCAAGTTATATAAAGATCGGTTTTAATCTTTTTTCATACACTAAAAAAAAGTTAGTGAATTCATACCTTATTATCACCACCCATGGTTGATACTTAGGTTGAAGAACAATGAATTTGTGTGGAGAGAAGAAAGTGTAGTTTTATTGAAAATATATAGTATGGAAAGAAAGATCAAAAAGTCAAGAAAAAATAATTGGAAAATAGAAGGAATAAAGTTGGAACACGTAATTAAATTAAATGGGAAGTTGGAAACTTATTATGATATCACCAAAATTGGCAGCCACTAAAATTGATGATTATAATATATACTTTCAATTAGCATGTACTGGCTTTGATGGTAACATATTACCTTCCCTTTCTTACCAAGCAAATGTATATATGTACTGTATCCGTACGTAATTCCGTATTCGTATCGAGGTCTGATTAAATTCAGGTCCGTACATTGCAGAGGATATATTCAAAGGCAGAGTCAGAATTTCAACTCAGGGGGTTCAATATTTAAAGAAAACCTAGTCGAAGACAGTGGCGGATCCACCATGTAATCAGGGGTTCATCCGAACCCCTTTCGACGGAAAATTATAACATTTTTATAAGGTCAAAAATATTTATATATATATATATATAGTAGATGTTGAACCCCCTTCGATTAGTCCGTATGTTTACTTCTGAACCCCCTCAATGAAAATCCTGGTTCCGCCACTGGTCGAAGGGGGTTCGATATTTGAAGAAAACCTAGTCGAAGGGGGTTCAACACCTACAATAAATATATAAAAAATAATTTTAAGCATATAAAAATAATATATTTTTTCGTCGAGAGTGATTACGCTAGCAAGATTTTTTTCATTCATAAGGACTCAAACTAGGAATGTTTGATTAAGGATATAGAAATTTCAATCCTTTCACCATTATCGATGTTGGTATCAAGCAAATATTATTGTTTAACTGAAGTTGATACGTTTATGTGATCAGATCATTTATAAAATAATTATAAGTAAATGTTATGACGATACGCATAACCAGATAAAATGGTTGGTAATTAATTGATTATAACATGTTAAATTGGAAAAATAAAAGAATATTTACATTATTGTCAATAGGAGGGTGGCTTTCGAGTTTGACAGAATTAAATAATTATATATATATATATATATATCAATTGAGTTGGTGAATTAGCCCCCCCCCCCCTTCTTGGTGGCTAACTTAATCTTTAATTAGTTATTCAATTTTACCTAATTTGTAATCATAAATCTTTCCACCTTTTTCTCTTCTACAAAAGAGTGTAAATAGTGTAAATGAATATAATTAACATAGTTGACTCTTAAATGAATGGACTGATTACAAAAGTTACAAGTGTAATGTGATCATTTAGGGAAGGCCAAATGTTTTTTAGAGATAAATTTAAAATTTATGGGTTTGTGTTACATCAGTCTCAGATTATATAGAATAATAGTAATTGAGTTTATAATTAAATATTTATAAACATTTAAATAAAAGAAGTTATAATATAAAAAAGTCAAAGGTCAACATCATTAGTACTAAAAAAAATGTGTGGTTCTTTTATTTTAGGTAGAAGTTTAATGCCAAGGTGGGTAGTGAGGGGACCAAACTCTAATTGATAAAAAGGCAATAGCAACATATATTAAATATATAAAGTATACAAATGGAAAGATTATTTTCATAAATTCTCTATTTTAGAACAGACAAAAGAAAAAGAATATAATTGTGAATAAGTAATGATAAAAACACTCGAGAAAAGAATAATAACACGATAAATGATATCGTAATTGAAACAAAGAAAATATAACAAGTAAAAGACTCATCGAAGGGAAATACATATATGTCGCCAAGGTGACCTCACTATCCATGGACATGCCAACACAAGTTGAATAGAAAAACAAATTGAAAGGAATAATTGTCTCGAAAATACGTAAGTAAAAATCAAATAAGTAATTTTAGAGAGATCAAGCTTTCTGTACAAATAAGTCCATCCCACACGGTAGTATCGCGCTGATGTAATATTTTGGTATGACTGAAAAAAAATTGATACATTTTATAGTAATGGAAATATGTCATGATGCCATAGTCTTTCTGGCTGTTCTCGAAGAGGGAGCACAATTGACTCGTTCTCTTATATATAAGAGCATTTGTTATTATCAAAAATATTATTGGGTGATTGTAGAATTGTAAACTTACATGTACTACCAATATAACTATTGCTATGCCTTTTTCTACCTTTCTGGATAATTTGGGTGTTTAGCCAACTTCAACGCATTTCAGGTCAACACTACTTATAACTTCATTAGTGCATTCTATCTCTTTCTAACAACATTTCACTATATATATATATATATATATATATATTTTCTGTATGTCTACAACAAATGAATAACATCTTTTTATATATCTATATATATTACTTTCTAAATTTGAGGGTAATGTTCAAAGTCTTAATGGAAATGATAGGTATGCCTTGACAGACTCTTTTAGGAATCCCGATCATACTCGTACGTTTGTAGAAACACGAGAGAAATGGCTTATTTTCAGAGAATGAGCTATTTACGATATAGATTGTTTATGTAGTGTAACAACATACAGTCCATAATGCATAAAGACTCTTATGTGAAATGTTACAATCCATAACTACTTGTAACATTGCATAAGAGATAGGAACCACAGTAGTGTTACTAAATAATGAAAAGCTGATAAGATTGTACCTGAGCATATGAACAAGGATTAGGATAAGCTTCAGGTTCTGTAGAAACAGCATCAAGTAAAAGCAATAGCAAAATTAACAGCAGGATAAAGAATAGTATTCGTAAGAGGAATATAATAACAACAACCAAACCAACTCAATATATAATATACCCACTGTAATCGTACAAGTGGGATATAAATACAACTGCTTCCGATAACAAATTGAAGGGAAGGAAACATGTCTGCTGCTACACAATAGATACACCAATTTCTATACAATTCATGCACCATAAAATCATTGATATCCTTCCAATAGCTAACTTTTTATATAGATTCAAAAGTTAGCTCCTTCAAAGTTGGATGGAAGAGATATATACATTGTTTTACATCTATAACAATACAACAACAACAACATTGATGGGCCCAGAAAATGACCCATAACAAGAAGCTAATGGCCCATTGGGCCACACCTTACATAATTGAGCATCCTGTGGCATTTTCATCACTGCATAGATATGGATCACATCTGCTCACATAACACCCTCTATTATAGCAATAAGGCCCAGGCCCATAGATATATCCATAGTTACCGTAACACGGGGGCGGCGGGACCGGTCTTCCGTACCACTGATAACATGGGCCCCCGGTATGGCCTTCGTAACATTGTCCACAACAATATTCTGATGGTGGCGGAGGGCATTTTTGAACTGGCACTGGTGGTGCTGCAACTGGGGGTGGTGGGCATTCTTGAACTGGCACTGGTGCTGGTGCAACTGGGGGTGGTGGGCATTCTTGAACTGGCAATGGAACTGGCACTGGTGCTGGTGCAACTGGGTGCGGTTTAGGCTTAGGAGGTTTGGGCTTTGGAGGCTCTTTGATTTCAATGCTTTTGATTACTCCACATCCTTCACTACACAATTTGTCACGTACTTTTTCAGGATTGCAACAAATCACAGTAATTGTGACTTTATTGCCCTTCTCATCATATATTTGGTCTCTAATTTCTATTGCCAAAAAAAATCCCACACCACAAAAAAAACAAAAAAAAGGGAAAAAATAAATCAAATTAGTTCCTATTCATTTCATAATAAATTAATAAGAGAAAATACTCTATTTCCATCTGAACTATACACGAAATTGATGAGATACACCCGAACTTTAGGAGAATCCTGTTACCCCGGATTAATTAAAACTGTATTTTTGGCAACCTTAGTGCCTACGTGGACTGTTGATTCACTGATGTACCAAGTATATGCCACGTAGGCACTAAGATTGCTAAAAAATAAGGTTTTAATTAGTCCAGGGTACAGGACCCTCCTAATATTTGTGTGTGTCTCCACAATTTCGAGTACAGTTCAAAGTGAAAACAGAGCATTTTCCCAATTAATAATATTGAAAATTCAAGATTAAAAAGAAGACTTACGAGGGAATTTACAGAGAATTTTTTTGACCTTCTTGTAACAGCTACAACACTGAAGATTAACATTGAGTACCATGATGGCTATCTGTTAATAATTCAACAATAAATTACAATAATTTATAATTAATTAAAACTCTTAATAAAAGATTTATGAACAGTATTATGCAAGAATGCTAGATCGGGTTAAAGTCTTGGAAACAGTTTCTGGCAGAAATGCTAGGTAAGGTTGCGTACGATACACCCTTATGGTGTTGTCCTTCCCGGAGACCGCGCATAGCGGTAGCTTTAGTGGTGCCCCTTTTTTTTTAATCATGCAAGAATGAACCAATTTTCTTTGTGTATCTACGTAAGCACGATTTTATGATCAATCAAATTTATGATCAAACGATATCAGAATTTTTTTTCATACACTAAAAAAGTTAGTGAATTCATACCTTATTATTATGACCACCCATGGTTGATACTTAGGTTGAAGAACAATGAATTTGTGTGGAGAGAAGAAAGTGTAGTTTTATTGAAAATATATAGTATGGAAAGAAAGATCAAAAAGTCAAGAAAAAATAATTGGAAAATAGAAGGAATAAAGTTGGAACAAACTTATCAAATTAAATGGAAGTTGTTTGGAAATTATGATATCACCAAAATTGATGATTATAATAAATACTTTCAATTTGCATGTACTGGCTTTGATGGTAACATATGTATACATGTACTCTATCCGTACGTAATTTCATATTTGTATTGAGATCTGATTAAATTTAGGTTCGTACATTGCATAGCGTATATTTAGTGGCGGAGTCACATTGAATTCAGAGGATCATCTGAATCCCCTTCGTCAAAAAATTATACTATTTTTACATAGTCAAAATATTTTTATATATATATAATAGACGTTGAACCTCATTCAATTAATCCGTATATTTACTTCTGAATCGCCTCAATCAAAATTGTGATTCAGCGGCTGCATATATAAAACCAAATTGATAGATATTTATGATATAGAAAAGTCAAAGGTCAACATCATTAGTACTAAATAAAAAGTGTGGTTCTTTAATTTTAGGTAGAAGTTTAATGACAAGGTAGGGAGTGAGGGGACCAAACTCTAATTGATAAAAAGGCAATAGCAACATTACTATATACAATAAATGGGGATAATCAGGTACGTTTTCGACATGACTTTGTATCATCTATTTCAGCTGTTTTAATTGTAATTTTATTATATTATGCCTAATTAATTAGTATAAGTTATTTATATATTAAAAAAATTAATAATATTAAATAAAAAAATAAAATAACATTTATAGTAATTTTATTGTATCACTTCTAATTAGCTGTTATAAATTATTTAAGACATGTCTGCTTCGTTGTTTCAATTGTGATTTTATTATATCCACCCTAATTAATTTTTATGGACATCAAAGCATTAAAAAATTAATACTCAATATTTCATAAAAAAGGATAAAATACACACAAAATGATATGTCTAACATAAAATATTTGTTTAATTATCGAAATTTATATTGGTGCCACAAAAATTACAATGGGACGGAAAAAGACATAAAGTAACATATATTATTCAAAACTAAGGAAACACGTAAACTGGGACTGAGAGAGTATTAATATCTTATTGAAAAATTATGCTAAAAGCATCATAAATCACACATTTAACACTTAAAAATATAAAAAGATATAAAATATTCTATTGAATCTCGAACTTATATCAATGTCACTTAAATTGAAATAGAAGAAAAAGTATTATAAATCACGACAATTAAAAGTTTAAATTATTTTAATGATTGATTGTTTAAATTATATTTGTGTCAAATAAATTAAGACAAAAAATAATATATATTGAGCACGGGCCCTTGATGTCTAGTATATTAAATATAAAGTATACAAATGGAGAGATTATTTTCATAAATTCTCGATTCAAATAAAGTATTTTCGAATGGACAAAAGAAAAAGAATATAATAGTGAATAAGTAATGATGAAAGCACATGAAAAAAGAATAATAACACGATAAATGATATCGTAATTGAAACAAAAGAAATATAACAAGTAAATAGACTCATCGAAGGCAAATACATGTTCGTCGCTGAGGTGACTTCACTATCCATGGACCGCGATTGCGACATTCCAACACAAGTTGAATAGAAAGGAATAATTGCCTCGAACATACATAAGTAAAAACTAAATAAGTAATTTTAGATAGATCGAACTTTTTGTACAAATAAGTCTATCCCACACGGTAGCATCACGTTGAGATAATATTTTGATATGACTAAATAAAGATCGATACATTTTATAGTAATCAAAATATATTAAAGATTCTCTGATACCATAGTCTTTCCGGCTGTTCTCGAAGAAGAGCACAATTGACTCTTTCTCTTATAGTGGTTATTTGCCTTTTTGTTGGGCCTGATTAAATGCTGATGGGTTTTAGAAGCTAGGCCCATGTAATCAAGAGTTTGTACAAAAAAAGGTCCATAAAAAGTAATGAAAATCTAAACGCGGTATAAAATCGACTTGTAAATTTCTATGTAATTTTTAAATTTATAATCGTTTTAAAAAAATTTGAAGAATCTATGTTTGAATTTATATAAAAAGTTAGCTACTTTCTTCATATTTACTTTTGACCCTCGTATTTCAAACATTAGTTTGCAACATCAAAGTTGGATGGAAGGAATATCTTTTATGTGAAACTGTTAGCAAGGAACAGTCGAATAAATGTGTCTGAGGTTAAGAACAACGAATAAAAACTGTCTTTTGTCTGTTGCCATGAAACGGATCTTTGCAATATGTAATTACGTAAAGCAAAGACTCCTGTTTTCTGTCCATCGATGGGCTATGAAAGTTCTATCTAGGATTCCAACAGATGGAACCTTCGACCAAGAAAATTCATCGTTGCTTACAATGCTTTTCATTCGTCCAAAACAGCCGGAAACTCGAGAGGATCACCTTTGGAGAAGCGTTTGCTGGTAACCAAAGCCTCACTCTGATTATGTCGTGAGGCTGAATGAATCCAATCCACAAATCTGAAAATGATTATGAAAAGAATTCTTATAGTATATAAAAATAAATATTTCTTATAAGAAAAATAATTTTTTTAAAAAATATAAATTGATGGAAGACTACAAATGTAGGCATCAAGTTGTTTACAACAAGACAAAAGGTTGAGAAATCAATCATTTTCAACAATCTCTTTTTCTATGAAAAAATAATGAGTTATTTGATTGTAAATACCAAAGTTTAGATAAGTATATATATAACATTTTGTCACCACACATGTCACTTTATTAGTGGCCTTTACTTTGACTCCAGTAGACTCAAATGAAGACAACCCTCACAACCATCCAACAATGTGATGCAATGAATAAGGCTGCTCCTTTCTTAATCAGAAATTTTGAGTTTAAGCCCTAGGTATAAAAATAAAATTTGATAGGGAGTGCTACCTTCTGAATGAGGCTCTACCCGATATGAATTTGGATTAGTTGACCTCTAATGTAGGTATCAGATATCAGATGGGAAAGAAAAAAAAAAGACAACCCTCACTCACATAAAATTAAGGAGTTCGGAGCTAAAAAGACTATTTTTTTAATTAAAAATTTCAAAGGAGACACTTAATTTGAAAAGAAACTGATTTATTTTAAAATCAAGTGTCCCCTTTAAAAATTTTAATTAAAAAAATAATCTTTTTATCTCCGAACTTCAAAATAAAGTTTCCTTTCAAAGTGAATCCAACGAATAAAGTGCATTTGTCTGTTCACTTTTTTACATCGAAAAAAGATTAAAAATATCTTTCCATCCATCTATTTGAATAAAAAATATCCTTAAAATTAAATTTAAGCTTAAAATTATCTCTCTTTTTAATATAAGAGTGACATGGCATAAATAAATTTTTAATTAAACACGTAGCATTATTTTTATCAATCCACAAGTAATTAAATTCATATTTATTGAAAATCTTATTCTTTTAACATCTCTTCTGTTTTTACATTGATAATGACATCAACATTAAATGAATACTATTCCAATTTTAATAAAATTATATACTCATCAATATGGAATATACACGCAAAGCACATATTTAAAAAAGCTAGTTCATTCAAAAGATAGGAAATAAAAGTAGTGACTATAAAAAGACAAGTAATTAAATAGAAGATAAAAAGAAAAAAGTAACGTAAATTAATGGCCTATAGTGGACAGCTAGGACAAATAATAGGATGCTGAATCAGCAAATTGGACCACTCTGTCCTTAATACTTTCTTCGTTTCAAAATATTTATCACGTTTTTATTGTTGAGATTCAAAAAATTAAATTAAATTAATTCAAATCTTTAAAATTATACAAAAATATTATAAATTGTAATCTTTTTCATATCAATATGGTGAAAATTTGTATTTTGAAATATTGTCAATGTCGATTTAGTTTGATATCCGAGAAAAAAAATATGACAAATATTTTGAAACGAAACAAGTAACATGCAATTTATTAAAAAAAAAAAAAAAAAACTAGTCCATATAAATGTTTTTTCCCCACTCCAGCAGTGAGGCAATTACAAATACAGACTCATCAAATACTATAAAGTTTTCATTTGCTTTGTAGAGTTTCATATTCATTGGAAAATCAGCATTGTTTAGAGATGGTTGAGGTAAGTTTATAATCTTTAACAAAATTTGTATTCCAATATATTCTTTATTCGATGCTCTATCGAAAATAGTCTCGATTGTTATTTTTACACGGAGGAAATAAGGTATGTATACGCTTTATTCTTTTCAAATCTCGTGTGGATTGTATTGGATATATTGTTGTTGTTGTATACTCCAATGTACGCTGTAGGAGATCTAGAGTATAATATGAATTTATGAGAATCCAATATATTTGTTCATCTTCTATATATATTACTTATTATATATTAACTTGAGGCTGCTTTGGGAATCTATAAATTTTAAATTCTGGATTCACCCCTTACGTAAGTAAAGGAAGAGTTAGGATTTTGAGTTTTTTTAAAGTTCTTAATTCTAGAAAAAAAAAAAAAAAGAAATAGCTTATTTGAGTTCTAAATAAATTAGTTTAATAATTTTATAAAATTTTATAAAATTGATGGATAGGTTTGTAACTCAATCCACAAATGTATGTTTGTACTCTATGTTTTTTTTTTCTCTCTCTTCTTATTTGTAATTAATATTTGGATTTTGAACATTTAGGAGAAGCAAAAGGAAGAAGAAGAGATAGTGCTAAAAGTTAATATACATTGTGAAGGTTGTGCAAGAACAATTGCTAGAGCTTTGAAATGCCTTCAAGGTCTTATTTCTCTCTAATTATTTCATTCTTTTGAGCTAGTTTTTGAAATGTATGAGTTAGACCCTTGACTTAATTTGATATAGTATCAAAGTCAGATCGAAGTGGACCCCTGAAAACTAGACGGTTGTGGGTAGACATGTCCTTGATCTATAAACGCGCATGCTTTTAATTTGGAGCATGAGTTAGGCTCAAGCTAACTGCGTAATTTGACATAGTATCAAAGTCGAATCGAAGTGGACCCCTGAAAACTAGACAGTTTGTGGGTAGAAACGTCCTTGATCTATGAACGTGCATGCCTTTGGAGCATGAGTTAGGCTCAAGCTAGCTACGGAATTTGACATAGTATCAAAGTCAGATCGAAGTGGACCTCTGAAAATCAGACAGTTGTGGATAAAAACGTCCTTGATCTATGAATGTGCAAGCTTTTGGAGCATGAGTTAGGTTCAAGCTAGCTACGTAATTTGACATAGTATCAAATTCAGATCGAAGTGGACCCCTAAAAATCAGACAGTTTGTGGGTAGAAACGTCCTTGATCTATGAATGTGCATGTTTTTGAAGTATGAGTTAGGCTCAAGCTAGCTATCTAATTTGACATAGTATCAAATTCAGATCGAAGTGGACCCCTGAAAACTGGGTAGAAGCGTCCTTGATCTATGAATGTGCATGCTTTTGGAGCATGAGTTAGGCTCAAGATAGCTACCTAATTTGACATAGTATCAAATTCAGATTGAAGTGGACACCTGAAAACCAGATAATTTGTGGATAAAAATGTCCTTGATCTATGAACGTGCATGCTTTTGGAGCATGAGTTAGGCTCACTCAATCTAGCTACCTAATTTGACATAGTATCAAATTCAGATCGAAGTGGACCCCTGAAAACCAGACAGTTGTGGGTAGAAACGTCCTTGATCTATGAACGTGCATGCTTTTGGAGCATGAGTTAGGCTCACTCAAGCTAGCTACCTAATTTGACATAGTATCAAATTCAGATTGAAGTGGAACCTTGAAAACTAGACAGTTTGTGGTTAGAAACGTCCTTGATCTATGAATGTGCATGCTTTTGGAGCATGAGTTAGGCTCAAGCTAGCTACGTTATTTGACATAGTATCAAAGTCAGATCGAAGTGGACCCCTGAAAACCGGACAGTTTGTGGGTAGAAAGGTCCTTGACTATGAATATGCATGCTTTTGGAGCATGGGTTAGGCTCATGTTAGCTATGTAATTTGACATAGTATCAAAATCAGATCGAAGTGGACCCCTGAAAACCAAACAGTTGTCGGTAGAAACGTCCTTGATCTATGAACGTGCATGTTTTTGGAGCATGAGTTAGGCTCAAGCTAGCTAGCGTAATTTGACATAGTATCAAAATCAGATCGAAGTGGACCTCTGAAAATCAGACAGTTGTGGGTAGAAACGTCCTTGATCTGTGAATATGCATGCTTTTGGAGCATAAATTAGGCTCAAGTTAGCTATGTAATTTGACATAGTATTAAAGTGAGATCGAATTGAACCCCGAAAAACCAGATAGTTGTGGGTAGAAATGTCCTTGATCTATGAATGTGCATGCTTTTGGAGCTTGAGTTAGGCTCACTCAAGCTAGCTACCTAATTTGACATAACACATTGACATAGACATTTACGATTTAAGCTATATATACCGACAGTGAAAAATATATCATTAGTGTGAATGTATACTAAATAGCGTTATCCGTAATTATTGTTTGAGCTAGTTTTTTAAATATCTAAGTTAGACCCGTGATTTAATTTGAATAGAATCAAGGTTAGATCAAAGTGGACCCCCGGAAACCAAACAGTTGTGTGTAGAAATGTCCTTGATCTATGAATGTGCACAGTGGCGGAGTCAGCATTTTAATTGAGGGGGTTCAAAATCAAAAAATATGAACAAAATAATTAGTCGAAGAGGATTCAGCGTTAACTATATATACATGAAAAATAATTTTAAGCTTGTATACATAATATAATTTTTGGCCGAAGGGGGTTCGGATGAACCCCTCAATATGAGCTGGATCCGCCACTGAATGTGCATGCTTGTGGCGCACGAGTTAGGCTCAAACTAGCTACCTAATTTGACATATAACACATTGACATAGACATTAAGTACTTTATTCGAGTGTTGTTCTCACGATTTAAGCTGTATACACTGTCAGTGAAACATATTATTAGTGCAAATGTTTATTAAATAGCGTTCATTATCTGTAATTATCTTTTAAATGAAACAGGAGTGGAGGGAATTATGATGGATTACAAGACAAGTAAGGTGGTGGTGATAGGCAAAAATGTAGATCCACTTAAAGTGTGTGAAATGGTGCAAAAGAAAAGTGGTGGGAAAGTTGAACTTATTTCACATCAACAAAGTACAAAGGAAGAAGAAGAAATTAAGAAAGAAGAAGAACCCAAAGAAGAGAAAACACATGAGGTAATTAATTTAAATATACTTGCTATTAATTAATTAAATTAAATTAAACATATTTCTTTACACTTGTAATCATTTAATCATCTCTTGTCTCATTATAACTATGTTTTTTTTTTAGAAGATCTTATAATATGAATACAATAATAATATTTTTAAAGGGTTCGAGCAATATTAATTAAGGGACGTTTGGCATGTTTTTTGTGCATGTGCACAAATTTTCATATTAAAAGTTGTTGAGAAAAAAAACTTTTTCTACATTTAGAAGTATAAAAACACCCGTTTGACCACACAAATGGTCTTGTCGGGCCATCCTCACCCACTCCGACCACACACGGCTGAGGGTTCGCCAGTCGATTTTCGGTCCAAAACATGCTCAGGCCCACCTAGACAGTCATGGGCTAACAGCCTAACACCCATCGATTTGGCTTGAAAACGGCCTATTCGCGCCGTTTCGCCCGTTTGACCACCCAAATGCCCCTGTCGACCCCGTCGGGCCATCCTCAACGGCTCCACACATTATGTGAGTTACATTCTTCACAGCTCGATCGAGCCAAAACAGACAATATCACATCATATTTATATTATCGTGTACCTTTGGATTGTGTTTAATATATATATGGCAGCAGCCTCCTCGAGAAATAACAGTTGTATTGAACGTTCAAATGCATTGTGATGCTTGTGCTCAAGTTTTGCAGAAACAAATCAGCAAAATCAAAGGTACGTATTATGTACAATATAAATAATTTATTCAGAATTCATAAACTTCAATTTAATAATGCGTTGCCTGTACCTATGCATGCAGGCGTAGAATGTGTTACGACAGACCTTGAAAAAAATCAAGTAATTATAAAAGGTGTGAATATTGACCCAGAAAAGCTAGCAAATGATGTGTATAAGAGATGTGGAAAACAAGTTTCACTCTTAAATAATATTATTACCCCCATTGAAGAGAAAAAAGATAGTAATACTAAAGAAGAAGAAGAGGAGGAAGAAGAAGAAGAAATTATGGAGAATTATAATTTGGCTCAAAAGTACAACAACAACAACATGGAGTACTATGCTAATTATTCCCGTCAAATTTTCAGTGATGACAATTCTCATGCTTGCTCTCTCATGTAATTTTTTTCAGTCCAATTTTATTTAATTTATATATATATGTTCTAGTAAATGTATTGGATCATGGCTTAAATTTCAGTTTTTTTTTTAAATATTTTGATGATTGGTATTAGTTGAAGGGGAGCCTTGGAGTAATTGATAAAGTTGCTGCCATGTGACCAGGAGGTCACGGGTTCAAGCCTTGGAAACAACCTCTAGCGGAAATGCAAGGTAAGGCTGCGACAATACACCTTTGTGGTGGGATCCTTCCCCGGACACCGCGCATAGCGGTAGCTTTAATGCACCGGGTTGCTTTTTTTTTTTTTTTTTTTATGATTGGTATTAGTTAATCAGAAGTTTAAGTAGTAATTGTTGTTTAGCTCCCAGGGAGATTATTTCTTTTTATTTTCAATGAGTATATATATACTTTAAAGTCAAATTGGAAATTTTTAACCTTAATTGCTCTATCTTTCTTGTTTGAGTTTTGAGTTTAGGAGATCTCTTGCTCTATCATTTCGAGCATTAATTTATTTATCGAAAGTAATTATTGCGGTTATGTAAAAAATATAATATTCTATTATAATCATGAGCTATATGAATTTTCCTTGTCATGTTTCTAAATAAAATTTCTTGTTATTGCAATCCCCTCTCAAGTTTAATTTTCTTTGGTGATGATCAATCCACAATCAAGAGGAAGTTTGGGTGAAATTAAGGTGAAATTAGGTGGAGATTTAAACCAACTAACAATATCAAAAATCAACAAATGAATTGTGGTTAAATTTCACTTTAGAACCATAACTAATTATTTTTGTCTAAATTGCGTCGAGAGACAATATTTATTTTGACATCTAAAGGTAAAATATTGCTCTCATATTGATCGCAAGAGAGCAATGTCAAATCCACCTGAAATTTAAATACTATATAGTATAAAAATAGGGATCAAGATTGGCTAGCGAGATAAATGCAAGATATAAGCTTCTATCTCTTTCTTCTTTCTTTTTTTTTATCTGATGTTCGATAACCGCATTAAAATCTGACTAATTTGGATTCGCACTAGGTAGGACCCCATTCGGAATGTAGCACCTAAGACTCGAACCCGAGATCTCTGATTAAGGGGAAGCAGCTCCATTCATTACAGCACATACGGTGGTGCAAGATAAGCTTCTATCATATCCACATATTATTATTATATCATACACTATAGTCAATGCCCAAGAAAGTGTTTGTTTTTTTCTTTTTGTATTTTTGCAGGTTAGTATAAGAGGATTATTATGATTTATGAAAAGTACTTTCTATATATCTTTGGCTAAATAATGAGTATAATTTTGAAGTTGTTTGTGTGGTTCTTGTCATTGATTGGTTGGTGTCAAATTGGAGAATATTAATTATTGTGCATATATGTACTTGGATTCTTTTGCTAGCTAAATGATACTATATATACAGTGTAGAATAATTAAATTGGATATAAATATGCTTGTTAGTTTTTTAAGATGCTTTTTTGTATTATTCTATATTTTTCTAGTAAAAGTTATTCACCTTTTTCCTACTTAAAATAAAAACAAATGATTTCTACCTTTTTAAAGATTCCAAAATTGCTCTTTCCAACTTGCAATTTTTGAAGGAAATAATATTTTTTTACTACTAATGTTGTCTATAAAAACATATTAATTATCATAACAACAATAGTAAATTCAGTCTAACCCATTGTATACATTAAAATTTTATGGATTCTACAAAAAAAAAAGGGTTATTTTATCTTAAATTTAGTTTGACGCTATTCTACCTTAAACTGCATATATAAAGGGACAAATATCCGGCATCCCAAATATATATTCATAAATCTCGAATATTTCTACATAATTCCATAAACTCATGACACAAAGGATCAACACCCTCTCTTCTTGATATATCCTTTCATGGAGATCAAATCCAATTGTTCCTACGTTCGAAAAATACGTCACTAACGGTCCTTGAATTACGGAGAAATTCATATCCAAATCTTACTACATTCGAGAAATACGCTACTAACTGATGCCCTTGAATTAAGGAGAAAATCAAGAAAGAAGAATCAATCGAGGAACAGATTTATACCCACATCGTTTATCAATAAAAATTGTTTGTTTCTTCATATTTTTATTTGTGGCTGAAGTTTATTTTTCATGAATTCAATTATTTTGCAAACACCATGAGTGGGATTCGCGTTGTTTTCTATTGAACCTCGTTAGTCCTCCTTATTTATCTGAACTTGAGACCAACAATGCTAATGAGTTCACACAAACGAAGTTTTACTAGAGAAAATTACGTAATTATTATTTTGTTTTGACGATTGGTAATATTTATCATCTCAATTTATTTATAATTATCTTACGAGTTTATTTGATTGGGTAAAATACTTAGATACCTCCTTTCAGCAGAACACACACAAAAAAGGTTTTAAACAAATTGTCCTAAATATAGTCATTAATATTCAAATTTTCATTAATATTGTCAATCGATTAAACTCAACAACTTTTTCTCATTTTGGATCTTTACTTTACTCTTATATTGGGGATGTGGTCCTTTAATTCCAACTAGACACAACACATTCCTCTGTTCCATTTATCTTCTCTCTCATTTTCAAAGGTTCCCTTATAATGGAATCGCTTCGGTGGAAGACAAGATGAGGAAAGTGAGGTTGAGATGGTTCGGTCATCTGATGACGAGGGGCATGGATACCTCAGTGCGGGATGTGTGAGAGACTGGCTAGGGATATATGTAGAGACAGATCGAAGAAATATTAGAGGGAGGTGATTAGACATGACATGACATGGAGCAGCTCCAGCTTACCGAGTACATGACCCTAGATAGGAAGTTGTGGAGGAGACGAATTAGGGTAGAAGGTTAGTATGAGTTTAGGATGTTGTATCTTTCGTTGTCTTACTCGATGTATCTTGTATATGGTATAATTGGCTATGCTGTTTTCTATTGTATCTTGTCCTTTTACTATTGAATTTAAGTTTTGTACATCGTCATTGTATAAAATATTCTACACTATCAGGTAAATTTGTCTTGCTATTGTAAGTTGCTTAATTTTTTCTTTTTTAATTTTTATATAAATAATTGGATAACCTGCAATAGCAGGTCAAGTTGACTGATAGTGTAGAATATTTTGTACACTGACGGTGCACAAAACTTAAACTCTTTACTATTTCCTTGTCTAAATTATTTTATTTCGAGTCAGGGGTCTATCGAAAACAACCTCTCTATCTCACATCTGAGGTAGTGGTATGGACTGCGTACACTTGCCCTCTTCAGACCCAGTTGATCGGAAACTACCCTCATTTTGGTTGCCTTTGATAGCTAGACCAAAAACTTTTTAAAGAAAAAGGTTCTTGGTTTATCTTTTGTCACTCATTATTATTCTAAATTTATGGTTGTATAGAAAGAGAATTAAATTTTTAGGAAATGCTAATGAATTCCATTCCATTTCTTTCAAACACATGTGTGGATGAAGTAACCATAATATATTCTGGACCACTTCGTCATATATGCTAAAATATGTGGGGCACATTGTATATAATGAAATAGTGAGGGATCCAAAGTGAAATTTAGTGATTTATTATTAAATATTAACTTTTTAAATCAATCAAATTAACTGTCGAAAATTGAAACATAAAAATTAATTGGGGTGGAGGTAAAAAAACACAATATGGTCCAATATAATAAATTATATGAGTGTGTCATTTTCTATAACAAGACTACAAGGAGTTTTTTCCAAACAAAATTCCACTTCCAGCTGTTACCCAATTTATGAACTTTCCTACTCTTTACTTACAAATTATAATTCAATTTAGGAATTATAATACGCATTTATATTAATCCTTTCAGAATTTAAAGATCATGAGTGTTTGAAAGGCGTTAATAAATATATTGACGTTCAAAACTTTAAGATTTCGCCTGTAAACTAAATCACTCAACTATCTTTTTGGTTCGATCACTTGCTTTTTTAAATCTTATACTAATTTTTATACATTTTTATGTAATTATATTTAATATACGTCAAATTTATCAGGTACCGGAGCATCAAAAGATTGACTATAGGTCCACCCCTAAACAACAAAGATACATAATACTACAATCGATCTACTCAAAACAACAAATATAACTAAAATCCAAGAACAAGAAACTACAAACGTATAACAATAACGACTATTAGTACGAACAACACTCCTACCTACTACGATAACCAATTTTCTAGATACGCCATTGATTCATCCCTTTATTAAATATGAAAAATTGTACAATAACGAATTTGAATTTTAAATATTGCTAGTAATATAATATAGTGTTAAATTTTTTAAGTAATTCAAAATGAAAGAACTTGACGTGTAAATGTGGTGAAGATTTGGTGGGTAAATACCACACGAACAATACTTTTCTTTATTTTCTTAAATTTCGTATAAAATTAAATCTAGACAAACAAATAAAATTTCTCTTTAAAATTATAATCAAGATCATAAAATAAATACTGAACACCGAATAAAATTAAAGTGAGACGTGTACACATATGTGCAAGTAACAGTGGGAGTGTTGAAAAATCAACACTACGTTCTCTAGTGAATAAGTTGTTGAGTCCCACCACTAAACTTTGATTAATGATAGTCCCTTAGCCATCTTCCTGTCTTTATATACTATAAAAATAAGCATTCGTATCACGTCGAACTATGATTAAAGTTGTTACGATATATTGTTAATTTTATAGAAATTCTATTATCTTTCTGAACTCAATTTTAGCGTATTTTTATCGCCCTTTTATGCTGAAGTGATATCTTTATTACATAAAATGAGGATCACATCAAAGATGTCACATCCGCCAAAAAAGTTGACAAAAGATGTTACGTCAATCTAAAAGGATGACAAAAATATATTAAAATTTAGTTCAGGAAGTAATAGAACCTCCATGAAATTGAAGTGTGTCGTAACAAATTTGGTCATAATCTAGAGAGGTACTAAATGCTTTTAATATACACTTGCACATCACTGCCCCTTTGTTTTTTCTTTTTTGTGTTCGATATTTATATTGAAATCTCAATTAATTGTAATTTGTGCCATGTGAGATTATTTAAGGAGAAAATACTTACCGATAGAATATTTTCATATGTACAATTTAAAATAAGATTTTTAGTTAAGGATAAATGAATCTTATTCATCCTATTACCATCTTAATTGTCAACTCGATACAGTATGAATCATGTCTATATGCATTCCACATATGAATACAATAGATTTTTGAGATTTTGTATTGCATCGATCTCTTCTTGACGCATCAAGTATTATTCTTTTCATTGCACCTATGATCAATGACGGAGCCACATAGCTCATAGGGGGAGTCAACGACTAATATTTGATCGCCGAGAAACTATATTATTTATAACGTATTAAATCATCTTAATTTCTTTCTTAGTGTACTTACTTTTAACTGTTTTGATGCTCTTTAGTGAAAATTTTAATTTCGTTTTTATCTATAATAATCACTACACATACAATAATAATATATCTGGTATAATTCCACAATCGTAGTTCAGAGTGGTTCGGTTATCGTAATCATCAACATACACGAATTTTTCTATTTATAAAAGTTTAAACAAGAAGTTGTAGGGGTGGTTTGGTGTGAGACATAAGGGATAAATAGTCTCGGGATAAAATGAAGGATTATTTTATCTCATGTTTGGTGTGAGGTATTAGTTAGTATCGAGATTATTTATCTCGCCATTTACACCATAGTAATGGAATAAGTTATCCCATATACATAGTGAAATAACTAATTTCGAAATTAATTATTTCAGAATAACTCTTTTCTAACAGTCTCTCTACTTCTTCAGAGATAGCGGTATGGACTGCGTACATTTTACCTTCCCCAGACCCCACTCTGTGGGGATACACTGGGTTTGTTGTTGTTGTCTTTTCCAACAAAACGACCCCGCAGAGTTATTATTTTAACAAGAAATTATAAGTTAGCAATAGTGACAGAGCCACATTGAATTCAAGGTTCATCCAAACTCTCTTCGTCGGAAAATTATACTTCTACTGTTTTTATGTATATACTCCCTCCATTTTAGAATAAGTGAATTATTGGGGTATTTTTTTGTGTTTCAAAATAAGTGAATCATTGAATTTTTTTTCAAATTTACCTTTATGATTTGACAACCAATTAACTTTTGAAAAGATATTATAAGATCAACTTTTTCTTTTTTTGGGGTAAAAATAGAAAGTTGTGTTGAATTTATGTCTTTAATGTTTTTCCTTAATTTGTGTGTCAAAATCCAACAATTCATTTATTATGAAACAAAAGAAATATAATAGATGTTGAAATATTTTCGATTACTCTATATATTTAGTTCTAAACTCCCTGAATGAAAATTTTTTCTCCGCCACTAATTAGCAAATTGGTAGGTTAGTGTTCATTCTTTTTCATTTTTCAATATAGATCAACCACTTGTAGTCCATTCAATTAATACATAGTGGAGCACTATTTTCAGTAATTTACACTTACGTGGCGAAAAATGGAGCTAACTAAATACTTATTAACGTTGATTTCTATGTTTTTCACATTGACTTAAAATACCGTGGGTCCCATAATTTGGTGGGTACACACGTGCTTCTCTTTACACGTGTCATAATTAACGATAAATCCAACGTTGAAAATTTAGTTTAGTAAAATAAATTCCACTTAAACCATTAACGTCGTTAATTCCCCGTTATTTACACGTTGGCGGAGAGTCCTACGTGTAAGTATTTGTGGGTCCCATTTGATAAACCACGTGTACAACGTAGCACCTTTTTTGTCAGAATGAGTAAAGAGTGTGTCAGTACCAATTTGGCACGTGATAATCACATGCTTGCTCAAGTCCCACTTTTCACCAATTTGATTGATCCACATTATTTTCTATTTCAATCCCCACTTTATGTATTTATATACCATTGAAAATGCTATTACTTTGTTCTCCAAAGTCAAATTAAAATATGGCAAAAAAAGAAAAAAAAATAAGTAGGAGAAATCATTCTTGGCTTATAAGATATAAGATAAAGTTGCTCGGATAGTAAACACTTCTCACTTCCGACTTTAAAATTGTAAGTTTGAATCATAAAGAAGCAAAAAAGAGTGAGAGTTTCGAGGTAAAAAGAAATATTTCCTCTGTCCAATTTTATGTGTCACTATTTTATTTTTTGATCCGTCTCAAAAAATTTACGTTTTTTTATTTGGTAAGCACAATTTCACTTTTATTCTTATTGGTTCCGCTTATAAGTTTTCACTTAATTAAAGACAACAGTAGTATATTTTTTAATAAAGAATAATTTAATAAACATCATCATATCGTTCCTAATTTCTTAAACTCCATATCCGGTCAAAGTATGTCACATAAAATAGAATGAATTGGTATGTTACATTACTCTTCATTTCAATTTTCTCTTTTTTTAAAAAAAAAAAACTTGGGTTATTAGGTTTGTGAATTTAATAAGAAAAACAAACCATAAAAAAGTTTGAGTCTTGAGTATAAAAAATTAGAACTCTTACTAGGAAAATTTTTAATCTCGTAAATTTCAATTGGTCGAGTTTCAGGACAACGAAATAAGAAGAAACGAGGATTATAGTAAAAGAATGAAGTTGTATTTAATTATTTGATTGATTTGATTATAGTACTAATTGAGCTAGCATGGGGATTAGAAAGAAACTTCTAATTAAGTGGTGCTTAAGTATTATTACTTTTATGTACCCATACGTTTGCAAACAGAGATTCTGCAGGACTAAATTATTGTTGAGCCCATAAAACATTCTTTCAAATAATAATATCTTACTATCTTATAATATCATACTATTAAATTAGATCTTTTATATAAATGTTGTTCCAAGACAAAGACATTAAGGTCACAAGTCACTAGCTTCCAAGAACATATTCATATACCTGTCTAAAATAAATGAACTGAATTCATTTAATTTGTCCTGTCAGTTCACTGACTTAAGTCAATGGTGCTTTTTAACTTTTGAAAAATTATAATAATAATAATAATATATTAAATGTAATTTTATAATTAGGATAAAGAAAATGATTGATATGTCTATTCTCATTAGAATTTTTGGCTATTTTGAAAAGTTACGCTAACATTTGATCATAGATATGTTGAAACTTCAAAAGGTTTCATTTTTAAATTTGGTTGAAAAATATTTTTTGAATTATGAAGTTGTATTTAGTCATGCGTTTTAAGATTTTATGTGTAGAACTAAAATTTCATCCAAAAAATTATCTAAACAGTTTTTGAAACTTAGAAATTTTCTAAGACACATTTTTAAAATCTAATCAAATTTCATGATTATATAATATTTTAACTTTTTTTAGTTTGAAAACCTATGGTCAAATGAAAGTTACTGTGCATTTATATATTCTTATCCCATCATTTATAACTAGTTCTCTTTCTTATCCATTTATTTCTCTTACTTTTTTTTTAATCTGTTTCTAGAAAAATATTTTTTTTCTTTTAGATAATTATCTAATTTTAACTTTTCATACTCCTTCCGTTCTAAATTATTCGTCTCAAATTGAAATGACATCTTGATTAAGAAAAAAATTAATAACACAGTTAATTTACCATGATTTCCCTATTAAATGATGTTTATATTTTAATTTGAAGAAAAAGTAATTAATGCAAAAGGTAAAATATGAAAAAAAAAATTATCTCTTCTTGATTAATGAAAAAGAACAAGTAAAATTGAAAATCAAATTAGAAAATTTAGGACTAGTAATTTGAGACAGAGGGAGTATATTATTTTCTTAAATTCTCCATAAAATCAAAATCGAGCAAACAAATCAAATCGGTGCAAGTAATAATATAGATTTAAAGGATACTTTAGTAAACAAATAAAATCTAATCAAATTTTATAATTAAATAATATTTTTAACATTTTAATTTTAAAAATCTATGGTCAAATGAAAGTCATTGTGTATTTATATATTCTTATCCCATCATTTCTAACCATTTATTTCTCTCACCTTATTAATCTGTTTCAAAAAGAGTATTTTTTTTTTCTTTTTGTCACCTATTTAATTCTATTTTTTCATATTGTACTTTCTTAAATTTCCATATCAAGTTAAAATTAGATAAACAAATTAATAATAAAGGATACGTTTTAATTTGGTCAATTTTTTCATATTTAATTTCTTAAATTTTTGTATCAAATTAACATCGGACAAACAAATTAATAATAAAGGATATTTTGGTAAATATAAAATAAAGTACTTACTAACTAACACTGTCTTCTTACAGGTTTATATATAACGACATCAAAGTACATAGCTTTTTGTCTTAGCATTCACAGTTCCAATGTCTACCAAAACCTCCGTCCAACCACCACCACTCTCCGCCGCCGTAGATGGCGGCAAGCTTAACGGAGACGCCGACAACAACGACAGATGTCCAGTGGAGGAAGTAGCATTAGTAGTACCAGAAACAGATGATCCAAGTTTACCAGTGATGACATTCCGTGCATGGTTTCTAGGACTTACATCATGCACAATCTTGATATTTCTCAATACTTTTTTCATATATAGAACTCAGCCTTTGAGTATATCAGCTATTTTAATGCAAATTGCTGTACTTCCTATTGGTAAATTCATGGCTGCAACACTTCCAAAGAAGAATTTTGCCTTGTTTGGGAGATGGGGTTCATTTAGTTTGAATCCAGGACCGTTTAATATTAAGGAGCATGTTGTTATTACTGTTATGGCGAATTGTGGTGTTTCTATTGGTGGAGGTGATGCTTATTCTATTGGAGCTATTACTGTTATGAGGGCTTATTATAAACAAAGTGTTGGTTTTCTTTGTTCTCTCATCATCGTCTTGACTACTCAGGTACATACATTTTGTTAAGATGCTTTAGTATGAAGTGTAACTGGTTAAGTTGTTGTCGTGTGTTGCCGTGTGACCAAGAGTTTACTGGTTCAAGGCTCGGAAACAGTCCCTTGCAGAAATGTAAGGTGAGGCTGCGTATAATATTGTTAAGATGATACTTTAGAATGAAGTGTAACTGGTAAAGTTGTTGCCATGTGATCAGGAGGTTAATTACCTTGAAAACAGACCCTTGTAGAAATGTAGGGTGAGGTTGCCTACAATAGATCCTTGTGGTTGGGCCTTTTCCTAGACCCTACGCATAGCGGCAGCTTAGTGCATCGAGCTGTGCTTTACTTTAGTGTGAAGTTTATGGTTGGTTTCCATTGTGTTTTTTTTACTTGAATGCTTGAGTCAGTAGTGGCGGAGTCGGAATTTTTACTGAGCGGTGTAAAATATGAATAAGTAGACACGGGAAGAAGACAAAGGAGATCAATGTTTATTATATATACACAAAAAGTAAACTATGTATAAACGGTGTAATTTTTTGCCGAAGGGAATGAACCCTCGGCCTTAGGTGCCTCCGCCCCGATCCTAGGGGTATGGTCTATCTACACTATATGTACCCTGATCCCACTTTGTGAGACTACACTTGTATGTTGTTGTTGTTGAAATCTTGAAGTGTTTGATTTCAATTTGAGTTTTGAGTATGAGTAAGAGTTGGTCACTAGAAAACAAAAAGAAGAAGATAAGGGAAAAGCGTTGAAGTTAAGCATACTTTTTGAGACAATAGTGTAGGCAGGGATTTGGACATAAAAAGTGATGTGATACATATTTGGAGCAAAAAAAAAAAAGTTGTTTTCGAAAAAGAGTTGGAATATTTGGATATCGATCAAGTTGAATTTGGACATTCATTTAACTTGAAAAAAGGTTGAAATTTGTGAGTGAGAAAAAAAATCCACTTAAAACTAGTCAAGATACGTATATTTCACATATATTAGCTGTCTAAATTGGAGAACTAAGCCATTAATGTATGATTATCATGGTATTTTTGAGTACTAAGTGACAATGAGTAATAGTTTGATATTTGTAATGAAACACATTTTCCGCAGTTTGTTGTATCATTCGTTTCTGATTGTATGAAAATTGTGCAGATATTGGGGTATGGATGGGCCGGGATGTTGCGGAGGTATCTGGTTGATCCTGTCGATATGTGGTGGCCTTCAAACCTTGCTCAAGTCTCTCTATTCAGGTTCGCCTTTGAGGTTTCTGATGAGATCTCTTGCTATAATGTTCTAAAAATATAATGTAAATTGAAGATCATTTATGAGAGATTCGCAATTTTATATGTTATCGTTGATGTGTCTGTTGTCGTCTTTATATACATATTTGATTTTCTTATTACAGGGCACTTCACGAGAAGGAACCGAAAACAAGAAGCTTGACAAGGATGCAGTTTTTCCTTATATTTATGGCTGCAAGTTTTGCATACTACACTTTCCCAGGCTATCTATTTCCGATTTTGACCTTCTTCTCGTGGGTCTGTTGGGCGTGGCCACATAGTATAACAGCTCAGCAAATTGGCTCGGGATATCATGGCCTTGGTGTGGGTGCTTTTACCCTTGATTGGGCTGGTATATCGGCGTATCATGGCAGTCCACTAGTGACACCGTGGTCCTCAATTCTAAATGTTGGCGTTGGATTTATCATGTTCATATACATCATTGTTCCTCTATGTTACTGGAAGTACAACACTTTCGATGCTCAGAAGTTTCCGATCTTTTCAAATCAGTTGTTCACAGGTAGCGGCCACAAATACGATACCACCAAAATTTTGACTCCACACTTCGATCTCAACATTTCTGCTTATGAAAAGTACAGCAAGCTCTACCTCAGTCCTTTGTTTGCCCTCTCAATCGGATCAGGATTCGCGAGGTTTACAGCAACCCTCACACATGTTGCACTATTTCACGGCAGGTTAGCCTCTCATAAAGCTTTATATACATGTATCTTAGTAGCTTGAAGCCTCTTTCACAGTTATTTTAATACGGAGCTTGTCGCTTATTCTTGATAAAATGAAATGAGATTCATTGAAGTTTGGCTAAAGTTACGTAGAACAATTTAAATGACATGGTTTCTTAAATAGAGAAATAGCGGGTTGATTACTCGGTTGGTCATTCAACTGCTAGTTAATATCTCAAAAAATCACCCTTCTTGATTCCAATTTTTCTCCGACAATGAAGGTGACTTTGTGAGATCAGTGATATTTTAACTGACAGTCTGTTTCATTTCAACTCGGCCAGTGATATTTGGAAGCAGAGTCGATCAGCTGTGAAGAATGTCAAAACGGACATCCATGCAAAATTGATGAAGAGTTACAAGCAAGTCCCGCAGTGGTGGTTCCTCGTCTTATTGGTAGGTAGCATTGCCTTATCACTTCTGATGTGTTTCGTTTGGAAAAAAGACGTGCAGCTGCCGTGGTGGGGCATGTTGTTTGCGTTTGGTCTTGCTTTCATCGTTACTCTCCCTATCGGAGTCATTCAAGCGACTACTAATCAGGTAAAAACTTAGTTCAGTTTTCCTAACTGTTTAAGTGCTTTCCATAATCTCGCCTCGACTTTGACCTTATAAAAGTTCGATTTTGGTGACATAATTGTTGTTGCATTGCAGCAACCGGGATATGACATAATTGCACAGTTCATAATTGGTTACATCCTCCCAGGAAAACCAATCGCGAACTTGCTTTTCAAAATCTATGGTCGGACCAGTACTGTTCATGCTCTCTCCTTTTTGGCCGATCTTAAACTTGGTCACTACATGAAAATTCCGCCACGATGCATGTACACAGCTCAGGTTAGCAACTTACTTCCGCTGGATTCACTATCGGAACTATAACACGTTTGCAAGGATGTGATGTCCTAGCTTCGCTTTCCAGCTTGTTGGGACAGTGGTTGCTGGTACAATCAACCTTGCTGTAGCATGGTGGATGCTTGGAAGCATCGAGAACATTTGTGACGTTGAGGCTCTTCATCCCGACAGCCCATGGACCTGTCCGAAATTCCGAGTCACTTTTGATGCATCTGTCATATGGGGTCTGATTGGACCACAACGGTTGTTTGGTCCCGGAGGATTATACAGGAACTTAGTATGGTTATTCCTTATAGGTGCATTATTACCGGTGCCTATATGGGTGCTAAGCAAAATCTTCCCCGAAAAGAAATGGATCCCGTTGATCAACATACCTGTCATATCATATGGTTTTGCGGGAATGCCACCAGCCACACCAACGAATATCGCTAGCTGGCTTATTACCGGAATGATATTCAACTACTTTGTGTTCAAATACCGGAAAGAATGGTGGAAGAAATACAACTATGTTCTGTCCGCTGCCCTAGATGCTGGAACGGCATTTATGGGTGTCTTGTTGTTTTTCGCGTTGCAAAACGAGGGCAAAAACTTGAAATGGTGGGGAACTGAGTTAGATCACTGTCCTTTAGCAACTTGTCCAACAGCCCCTGGGATTATTGTTGAAGGATGTCCAGTTTTCAAGTAGGCCTAACAACAAGAAGAATGAAATGAACGGTGTTTGAATAGCTTCAAACAAATGTAAGCGTTATTGATGTAACTTTGAGTAACTGATAGCTTTATGTTCTGTAAATGATTTGATTATCAATCAATACTGAAATGAGCTTGAAGTGCTAATATTATTCTTCCTCAGCACTGGGAGCTTGAGCTCTTCATATTCTATACTTCTATGCTCAGTAACTGGTGCATGAAGTTCTGAGCTATCCGTATCGTGATGGTGCAAGAATCTATTAGTTCTTATAACAAGATGAAAAGGACAAATTAAGATGTTTTAGTGAAAACATGTTGTAAATTTGGTGCAAAGTCGAAGGAATTCGGTCCAAAACACGCCCGGGCCCTCTCGAAACTGTGGGGAGCGCACACCTGAGAACGGCCCATTCCTGCCATTTTTCCCATTTGACCAACCGAATGGCCCCGCCGACCCAAAGGCATACTCTCCCCACTCCTCGGCCTCCTACACGTCCGGGCTCTGGGGCCCACCCTCGAAATCTTGGGCTCCGAAAATGGTCATTCGCACCGTTTGACCACCGAACGGCCCCGCCGACCCCAAAGGCCCACACTCCCCCGCTCCTCAGCCTGCTTGAGATTCCCCGATTGATTTTTGGCCCAAAACACGTCCGGGCCCGCGCCCACCCCAGAACCGTGGGCTATAGCACAACGGTTTGGCCCAAAAACAGTCCGCCAATTCGCCCGTTTGACCACCCAAACGGCCCTATCGACCCTAAAGGCCCACACTCCCCCACTCCTCAGCCTGCCTGAGAGCCTCCAATCTATTTTCAGCCAAAAACACGCTCGAGCCCTGGGCCCACCCTCGAAACTGTGGGCTATAGCACACTGATTTGGCCCAAAAACAGCCCATTTGCGTCGTTTGATCACCCAAACGGCCCCGCCGATCCCAAAGACCCACACTCCCCTGGGAGCCCTAGTCGATTTTCGGGTCAAAACACGCCCGTTTGACCACCCAAAGATCTCATGTACCTTTGGATGAGATCAACAGGAAGTGCTTGTTGAGTAATAAACAAAGTCTTGGTAAACTACAGTATACATCTCCATGCCAGAAAGATTAATAGTTGAACATATATTCCACGGTGCAAATGGAGACCTTATATATTGTGTTGGACAATGCGAGTTGAAACAGCAGGAAGGAGTACTAAGTTCTTAACATTAGCTACGCAACCAACTAGATCCAAACCACTATATTCCTTCATCACACCTTTTGAAAATACAAAATTCTAACTATTTAATACTACAACAACAACAACATACCCTGTGTATTCTCACCTAGTGGGTCTGGGGAGGGTAAAATGTACGTAGTCCATACCACCACTTCCGAAGAAGTGGAGAGGCTATTTTCGATTGACTCCTGGCTCAAGACAGAAAAAATAGTAAATGAAGTCGTGATAAAACATGAGACAAGATGAAATAACAGAAATGCTGCATCCACAAAGCACTAACAAACCGCAAGCCCCCCCCTCCCAACCCTCCTACCTAGAGACTCCACCCTATGTGCAAAGTCCTACGACTACTACTAGCTAGGCAAGGTTACCTCATTAAGGCACACCTAAGTACAGGCTACGACTCACCCACTCACGCTAACCTTCTACCCTAATTCACGTTCTCCATACCTTTCTATCTAGGGTCATGTCCTCAGTAAGCTCTAACTGCTCCATGTCAAAACTATTTAATACTAATTACCTATAAAGTACTTTCTTGGCTTTGAAAGTAGTTTGAACAAAGGCTATTTTTTCCTGTCAACGTATGTGCTTGATATATGGAAATAGGGAGTAGTATTTTATGAACTGAATTTTGGTCAAAACCAACCCCACCAAAATTTCTATTATGGTTTTATTTGTGTGATTCGTTCAACTAATAAATTCAGACATGGATTGAGTTGATTCTCAATCTGTTTTGTAGTAATTTGCTTTCTTGCCTGCCATACCAATAATAAAATAGTTAACAAATGTTACAAATTAATTGTAGACCTTTTTAGTTAACGTGAAATATTTTACATGACCCCAATTTATGTAATAAAGGTGTCACACCAGCACAAAAGCGTGACAAAGATGTTCTAAAATTGAGTTCAGAGGGTAATAAGAGTGTGTCGTAGCAACTTTGTTCATAGTTCGAAGAGATACTAGATGCTTATCGATCTCTTATATCTCCAATAAATCTCGAACGTTTTACATTATCATATCATCAAATATATATATATATCAACATGTTACATTCCATAAAAAGTTAGAATTTATATCTTAAAATAAGAAAGTTTACATGTTATAATTGATAAAGCTGACTACATATATAGTGTTAGGCTACCAACTCAACAGTTAACCTTCCAATATTATTTGTATGTGCAAATAAAAATGATATATAATGGAGATGGTAGCTCTTCATTCATTCCATATGTATATATACACACATTGATCAATATTTAGATAGACAAATCAAGGGTCATATATATTAATAAACATGATCATCCAAGAAAGTATTGTGATAATATTAGTGTCATTATTTTTAATTATGCCAATAAGTACTTGGGCTATTAATAATCCATTAGTTGAATTTTCAAGTAGAGAAGAATTGGCAAAGATAGCTGGTTATGGTGAAGAAAAAATCTCTACTGTTTACCTCCATGGTACTCTTCTTTGTCATCATCATCCACTTCCAGGTTTAATTTCTACTTTTTCTTTAGCTCCAAATTTTTCTATAACAACATCGTTTCGTTTGTTTTATTATAGAGAATATATATTTTGGCAAAACTTGTTGTAACACGCCTTAACTTTGTGGGGGTTTTATCACCCCTCTCGACTATTTATTACCATATTGCTGTGGCATGTATTTGTCAAGCTGAACCACTGCATGAATACGTGCGCATACTGAGCGCGTGAGGGTCTGAAGTGGTCCAGCTGAATAAATATATGCCACAAAAATACGGTTATAAATAGTCGAAAGGGGTCATAAAACCCCTACAAATTTTTCTATAACAACATCATTTGTTTCGATATTTTTCATCTGCTTTTAGCGAAACGCTATCTATATATTATAGAGAACATATACTATAATATAATATGAAAGATCGATTTGATATTTTTGAGCTGTTTTTAGCAAACTGCTATATATTATAGAGAAAGATATACTATAATAGTATAATATGGAAGATCGATTCGATATTTTTGAGCTGTTTTTAGCAAAATGCTATATATTATAGAGAAGATATACTATAATTGTATAATATGAAAAATCGATTCGATATTTTTGAGCTATTTTTAGCGAAATGTTATATATTATAGAGAACATATACTATACTATAAAATGAAAGATCGATCCGATATTTTTCAACTACTTTTAGTGAAATGCTATATATTATATAGAAAACATATATTATAATATAATATGAAAGATCGGTTTGATATTTTTCAGTTGATTTTAGTGAAATGTTATATATTATAGAGAAAGACATACTATAATAGTATAATATGAAAGATTGATTCTACATAACAAATGACTATTATAGAACGGACTGATGACTGACTGTATACAATTTTTTTTTTGTTGTAAGGCTTTTCCCATTTTATAAATAAAGATATGTGCAATAGACGATTTAGCGAAATCATTATTTCAAACGGGGTAAAATGAGAAGTTTATATTATTTTTAAATAGAAAACAATAGTATTTTCTTAAAAATGGAATAAGAGAGGAAATAGTGTCACATGAAATGCTACTACTTAGGGAAAAGAGTTAGAAATATATTTAAATTTTGGTAAAATTTTTCGTAATATGCCTTAATTTTGTGGGGGTTCTATATCTCGATTATTTATTATTGTATTTCTCTGGCATATATTTGTCAAGCTGGACCACTGCGTGAATACACGCGCACACTGAGCGCGTGAGGGTCTGAAGTGGCCCAGCTGAACAAATATACGGTAATAAATAGCCGAGAGGGGTCATAGGACTGCCGCAAAGTTGAGGTGCGTTACCACAAATTTTGTTAAAATTTAGATATATTTCGAAGTTTTTTCCCTAAGTACTTAAAAGCAAAGAATTACTACTACTATTTTGCATGAATATTTATACACACTAGACCAATAATATATATATAAATCTTGCTAAATAAGCTATTCATAATTACTACAAATATTAATCGATTGGTATTATAATTTGTGTATATTTATATGATCAGGTGCATCAGTGGCAATTTTTTGTGGGCCTAATGGGCCGGGTCAGGTAACAAGATCATCATGGGCCAAAAACATTACAGATGAAAATGGAGATTTCATAATAGATGTCCCTTCTCATCTCCATGCAAATATTCATAATCCAAATTTATGTTATATCAAAATCCTTCATATCCCAAAGGAATATTCACTTTGTGATCATCAAAGGAAAAAATTCACACTAAAATCATCCAATATTGTTAGATCAATCGACGGCGTCCGCGTTTACTCGACCCCAATGATTCACCTGAATCCTAAAGCTAGCTCGTGAGGATAATTCACAACGGTTAAGAGGGAGGAGATTCGTCTTTGGACACAATTCATTGAGATGGCGCTTTAGTCACACGCATTGAGTTGTGCGCTCGTGATGCTAAGATTTTATGTATCAATGTACAATTTTGTATGTCGTGTGAGAAATCTTGAATATAAGTTTGTGAGTGATACCTTGAATATATAAAACTCCTTTTCAACAATTGACAGTGACATGATGATCGATATTCATGAAGTTAGTAGTAATTAAATTTCAGAACATTATCACAAAGTTTTACTTGTGAAATTTGAATTTGTATTTTCATGACATTAATTGTATTTTAATTGTTATTATTATTATGTTAAAAATTGATTAGTACCATAATAATATTTTATTATTATGTAGCAAATCGTGGAGCAGGTTGATTTCTGGGTCCCTCCTATAAGAAAATGACATTTCCAAATGCCTATGCCATTTGCATTTTCTTTTTCTTTTCTTTTTTTTTTTTAAAAAAAAAGAACACTCAATTTTTGAAAGAGACTTGCAACCACCCATATAATATTTAATTTTTTGATTTTCAATCGGTGATCGATATAGGTTTTGAAATTCGATCAACTTAAATTCGCATCAGTTGAAAATTTTAGATCTATAATGAATATTTATTATTATAATAATAATAAATTTATTTATAATTATCGTATACGTGATTATTGATCGGTGACGAATTCAATGAAATTGTAGAAATCTATAAACTTTTCTCTTAAATTCTCCTCTACCAATGATTTGTTTGTATAAATAATTTGTAAATCGTGAATAGTTCATAAAATTAAATTATGGAGTCCTTCGTATGTGGATTAGAACAATAATTTTGGAATAAAATTTAGAGTTAATTTTATCTGTATGTTTGATTTAAGACACTAGCTAATCTAAAAGTTACTTATTTTATTTCATTATTTATATTAAAAAATAAAATTAACATCCCATATAAAAGATAAAGTAAACTAATCCTATGAAATATTCGCGCACCACATGTTATTCATGAAATCAATCATTGAAACCTAAAAATAAGTGATTGAAGTAACCTTTGAGTAATGGAAAAGTCTAGTGAAATTTGGATGTATGACTTTTATATTTTATGCGAAGGGAGCCTTGGAGTAACTGATAAAATTATTGTCATATGATTAAGAGGTCACAGATTCAAGCCTCGAAAATAGCCTCTGTCAGAAGTGTAAGGTAAGACTGCGTATAATATACTCTCGTAGTAGAGTTTTTTTCGAACTTTATGCATAGCAAAAGCTTTAATGCACTCGAACGAAAATTAAGAATTTTAGAAAAAGAAAAGTGAGCACTCCCCATTCAAATGATGTTACCATATGGCCTTGAAGGCCCACTGGACCCAACCCCATGAAACCAATACGTCATTGGGCCCACCATTCTTTGTACCTTCTTTTTATTAAAGTCGAGAGTATATCGAAAACAATCGTTATACATGTTAGGTTTGCGTACATTCTAAATTTCATTTTGTGAACTACACTTATACTGCTGTTGTTGATATTCTTAAGGGGCCGTTTGGTAGAGTGTATTACAAAGTTAATGCATGTATTAGTTTAGTTTGTAGTGTTAATACTTTGTGTGGTATACTTTTTCACCCTATGCATTGGTTATACACTCTATTGTGTATTGAGGTGTGTATTACTAATACATCAAAATTCATGGTATTAGCAATGCAATGGATCCAATGCATGCATTAACATAATTAACGACATCATTATCCCTCAAAAAAAATTTCGTATCCTTTTCAACATATATACGGAGGATATTTTTGTAAAAAATAATTTTTTTTTTAGTTATTATTAAATTCATGTTATTTTAATACATCAAACCAAACACTGCATAAGAAAAATACAAGCATAACTAACACAAGCATAATTTTTTATTCTTATACACTCTACCAAACGACTCCTAAATGATGTGATGTTTATATTGATATTATTCTTTTTAATACCCTTTGAAATATTGAAAATGGTACGTAAATATCTTCTATTATATTTTTGAGTTATTTGTACTACAGTCGTCTAACTTTGGATACGTATATATTCCCAAACTATTGAAAATGACACGTATATATCCTTTAGTTTGACACGCGCACTATGAGTCCTCATTCAAAAGGAATTAACCCATTTTTCTGTTAACATTTTATCTCCTGACATGCCAGCGAAATGTTCTATGATAGCAGTTAGAAGCGAATTTCGCCCACGTCTATTTCTTGGAGAACCAAAACTAATGCGGTCACAGAATATTTCTTTAGGATGAGGACACTTGGGCGAAACTCACTTTCAATTTCGACCGCAGAACATCTTCTTGGCAGGTCAGGAGATAAAATTGTTAAGACGAAATGGGTTAATTTATTTCGAATGAGGACAGATGACGTACGTTCTCTAACTGAAGGGTATATATATTTGTGACTCTTTTCAACTACATCCACAAATCTCATGTGTAAGTTAAAATAAAATAAACAAATTAAAGTTGAGATTATAATAGTAATAAGTCATTATGCAAAATACAAAAGCAAGATAGTTCCAAGGTCATTGGATTGCACAAAGTATTAAATTTCACCTTTCATTTTTCTTTTTTCCCTCTCTTATTACTACATAATTGTTTTTTTTCCCTGTATGTGTTCCTCACTTCACTCATCAACATTAAATCCAATCTAAAAATTTTAAATGGAAGGAATAATTCAATTCTTCTCATCTTCCATTCTCCATAAACATATTTCATTTTTACCATGATAAACATTATATAATAGTATATGTCAAAATTGTGATGTCATACATAAAAAGTAGCAGTGGTTAAACATGTTTAGTATATAGTTACATATTCCTTTTTTTTTTTCATAAAGGTAGTGTATCTCTTTTTTAGTAGATTCTTAGTAGTTTTTTTTTTTCCTTTTTTGTTTAGTGGGTTGTGTTAAAAATAGGAAGTTAATGGGGAATGTTAATGGAAGGGAAGAGATTAGTGGGAATAGTCAATCTGGTGTTGATGGTGTTGGTGTTGGTGTTGGTGGGGTTCAAGAAAGTATGGATGGTAGAGATGGTGAGTTAATGGGTCAATCTCCACCTTCAAGTCCTAGAGCTTCTCATTCTCCATTCATGTTTAGACCTCAGGTCAGTTCTTGATTAACAAAAAGGTAAAGGGGGTGTTTTTTTCTTGTTGATTGTTGTGTTGGGTTGTTTGTTTTGGTGCAAAGTTTTGATCTTTTTGTTGTTGATTGTTGTGTTGGGTTGTTTGTTTTGGTGTAAAGGTTTGATCTTTTTGTTGATTGGGGTTGTTTGTTTTGATGTAAAGTTTTGATCTTTTGGTTTTTGATTGTTGTGTTGGGTTGTTTGTTTTGGTGTAAAGTTTTGATCTTTTTGTTGGTTGGGGTTTTTTGTTTTGATGTAAAGTTTTGATCTTTTTGTTGATTGTTGTATTGGGGTGTTTGTTTTTATGTAAAGTTTTGATCTTTTTGTTGATTGTTGTATTGGCTTGTTTGTTTTGATGTAAAGATTTGGGGGTTTTGTTGATTGTTGTATTGGCTTGTTAGTTTTGATGTAAAGATTTGAGCTGTTTGTTGATTGTTGTATTGGGTTGTTTGTTTTGATGTAAAGATTTGAGCTTTTGTTGATTGTTGTATTGTGTTATTTGTTCTGATGTACAGATTTGATCTTTTTTTGTTGATTGTTGTATTGGGTTGTTTTCCATCCTGTCTCATGTTTCATTACGACTTTGTTTACTATTCTGTGTCTTGAGTCGGGGTCTATCGGCAACAACCTCTGTACTTCTTGGAGGTAGCGGTATCGACCGCGTACATCTTACCCTCCCCAGACCCCACTTTGTGGGAATACACTGGGTTTGTTGTTGTTGTTGTTGTTGTATTGGGTTGTTTGTTTTGATGTAAAGATTTGAACTTTTGGTGATTTGATGTGGATTTAGGCTGGATAGAATTGTTGTTACAAATTAATCGTTAGATCTGAATAAAGGTTATTACTTTGAACAATTTGATCTTTTCTTGGGAATTAACAAGTTATGGTTTGTTTTTTGGTTGAGGGTCTTTTGGAAACGGGCCTCTCTACCTCGACGAGTTATGGGTATGGGTAAGGTATGTGTATATTGTATCCTCGCCGGACCCCACGTGTGTGATTACACTTGGTACGTTGTTGCCATGTGACCAAGAGGTCACGGTTTCAAACCGTGGAAACAACGTTTGCAGAAATGTAAGGTGAGGCTATGTACAGTAGACCCTTGTGGTCCGGCCCGGCCCCATATCCCGCACAAACCGGGAGCTTTAATGCACCGGGCTGCCCTTTCTTTATGTTGTTGTTTGATTATGGCTTGTTCTATGATTAGGTAATAAACTTTGATTGATTGTGTACCTCACATAATGGAATTCACTTTATCAGAATTTGAATTGAAGAGTTATATAGCGATATTCAGATTGTCTGGAAATTGAGAAGTGCTGCGTTTTGTTTATATTGAAGGATGAATGAAAAATATAGGCCTGAAAGATGGAAAAAACGTATTGGCTTTAGTGAATTCTTGTTAAGCACTAATCAGCATTTTAAATTTATATAGCAAGAAAGGTTACGTGCCGAGAGGGTCTATAGGAAACAACCTCTCTACTTCACTAGTTAGGGGTGAGGCTGCCACCCTCCCCAGACCCCATTTATGGGATTACACGGGATATGTTGTTGTAGCGAGAAAGACTACATCTATGTATGTAGTGTTTATTCCTTATCGGAAATTGGTCCAGGATGTTGATCTTCTTTTGAGTCAGGTTCTCTTTTAGAGGGAATATGTGAATTTGTTTGTTTTGAAATGTTTTGCCACAGATGCCAGTGGTCCCTTTACAAAGACCCGAGGAGTTGCATATCCCAAACCCTTCGTGGATGCAAACTACCTCAGGGTACGAAGACTTGAATGATGAGCAAGGAGTCCCGACACTGATATCATGGACCTATGATGGCAAAGAAGTTGCCGTGGAGGGATCATGGGATAATTGGAAATCAAGGTTTTTGAGCTTGATTTTGTTCATCCATGTTATACATTGAAAAACGACAATTCTCAATTTAGAAAGATTAAAATTCTGTTTCTCAGGAACCCCTTACAAAGATCTGGGAAAGATTTCACCATTTTGAAGGTGCTTCCTTCTGGCGTTTACCAGTATAGGTTTATAGTTGATGGAAAATGGAGGTGTTCCCCAGACTTGCCATGCATCCAGGATGAAGCGGGGAATACTTACAATATTTTGGACGTGAAGGTACATTTGTCATCTCAGAATTATCTCCGTTCATTTCCTCGCAAGGATTCTATTGAATTCCAGGCCTAGCTTCTATTGTATTTCCCTATTACAAGGATCAAAGCAAGAACAAAAGGAAGCCGTACATCCAACTTAGCTAATACACACACACACACACACACACATATATATGTGTGTGTGTATACATATATAGCATACACTATCAACTTAAGTATTTGCGGGCCATTGAGATTGTCTGCCCACGGCTTTCCTTTAAGGGAGTCTCTCCAGCCTGGACTTTTTTGCTCTGTGACAATCTCATTACGGAAACAAAGTGTCAGCGTATGGATCTATATCCTTGTTTTGGTCCAAAAGGTGGACATACTGAATCTAGCCTTTTTCTCAGACTAAGCTTTAACTTTAACAAAAAAGATGTCGTTATTATGGTGTCAATGTGGCCATCAAGAGTCATAGAAGAAAGTTAATGGTTAAAACGTGAGTGTTCGGTGCAAACTGAAAAAATAGACTGTTTACTCGACAAGCCATTCTTGATAGAAATGATGGTCTCTTTCAATCTCAATGCCTTTATTTCATTCTGATATATATGCAGAAGTATCAGTGAATGGATGAAGATAAAACAAACCTCACCACCCCACACAACTTATAAATGAAAGAAAAGAAAAACTAAATAAAGGGAGAGAGAAGAGAACTAGCGAGGAAAATTACTCTTACAATTTATGAGACTCGTTTTTCACATACCCTCTAATAGTCTCCCATGACCTCATGGAACTTTTGTATTTTTGCTGAATTTCGTAAAGAATCTATGTAATAATATCTACGGTATTAGATATTTTTTCTTTAAGTTGTTTATGGTCGTCTTTATTTCCTTTTTTATAAGGTAAAATTTATAAACATATGTGGTAGTCTTTATAGAAGAAACATTAATTCTGAATTTGTTTTGTTTTGTTTGGTTTTGGCAGCTTTTGTAACTTCTTTAGTGCTTTACGCGGCCAGCATTAGGCCGTTTTTTGAATGAGTTGTGTCTTCAATTCATTCACTGCTAATTCTTCTATTTTCATCCACTTCTCCTCTAATGTCTATTCCCAGCAGTAGCAATCGTGCTTCATGCACGCAAGCATGCCAAAACTACTCTTTTTTACTTTTTAAAAATACATTTACTCCTCTTCCCATCAGAAGCATACAAGAATCAGGCATCGGTAAATTTAATTACTCTTTACATACTATTTTGCTGCTGTTAACCTTCACAGACACGACATAGTTTCTTGAACTCACGGGGACTTAGCGAAGTGTTGAACACAATGAAAGTAAAAGATTCATAGATGTCTTGAAAGAAAATACGACAAAACCATATACTGAAACGTATATACCTGTCCTTTTTTGGGGCTTTTGGTGTCGACTAGAATATGTCGCCTCAGCGGAAAGGATTTTAGATTTCATCAGGTTCCTACATTAATGTAAAGTAACTGAGTCTGTTTGTAATTTCGGCACAATCTTTGTGCTGACATGTTTATAAAACTATTACCTTTCCCCAGGAAACAACAACGAAAGCAAAAGATCCATATAGGTGACACCAACCACTTGAGATTTAGGTTTAGTTGTGTTGGTACACTTGCTTTGACCCATTGGCTTTCTAGGAGTCATTTTTCTTTAGAGATTTCGACGTTACGTTAGGGATATGTCTATGATTTAGACAACCTCTGGTTTTATATAACTCTTTATCTTTGGTCTGAAACTGACTCAAACTGAGTGAAGACATACATATAGCCTACCGAACTACTATTATATTATTGATATGTCGTTACCGTTGTACCAATCTATGTTGCTCGGACTTTTCAAAAATGTCAACGGATGCGTGTCAGATTCGCCAAAACTAGTGTATTTTGGAGAATCCGACATGGGTGCGGCATCAAAAGTAAAGAGTCCACACAACTTAGGTACCAATTATAGAGGGAAAAAGGAAGAAAGCAAATACAACAGTGCCTGCTTGAAATTTGGCTTATGAATGCCTCGTATGCATCCTCCTTTAGCACTTGCTCCCCGTCCCCTAACGAATTGCTGCCTAAAATGGTTGCAGAGAAGAAAATGCTACTGAACTCGAGATACTAAATTTGACGTCCATTGGACTATGTTCATAGTGTGTGTGTCCGTATCAGCATAGCCGACTGGTCGTACTTTCTATTATCATTTCGTAGCACCCAAACTTCCATTGGACTATGTTCTTAACACTGTCGTAATGATCATCACAGTATATGCTCTCTCTCAAACGGAGAAGATAGTACGTAAAGTCTTTCATTTCCCCGTGCCTATTGATTCCCTTGGAGTTGGAAAGTCTCGACTTGATTAGAAACTAAACTGACAAAAACTTGTGGCGTTTGATGAATGATGCAGGATTACGTTCCAGAAGATATCGAAAGCATTTCTTGTTTCGAACCTCCTCTATCGCCAGATTCCAGCTACAGTAACATGCAACTTGGAGCCGAGGACTACGCCAAGGAGCCACCTCTAGTTCCGCCTCATCTACAGATGACTTTGCTTAACGCTCCATCATCTCACATGGAAGTTCCACCTCCTTTATCGCGACCTCAACACGTGGTACTAAACCACCTCTACATGCAGAAGGGAAGAAGCTCCCCATCCGTCGTAGCACTTGGTTCAACTAATCGATTCCTCTCCAAATACGTCACCGTGGTTCTTTACAAGTCCATACAGAGGTGAACGTTCCCAAACACCCGTCTTGCCACTCAAGAAAAAGCAGCAGAGGAATGCGTCGACATCAAATTCTCTTCTGTCGATCTACCTGTAATCCATCACTTATCGGCTCTTATTATTCGCAGTTGCAACAGATAATGTCACGCGAAAAATAAGCGATCGAAAGAGAGAAACTGTGCTTGTTCTACTTTGGAGGAGTCTCAACGTTGTGCTGGAATATCTATAGTTTGATAGATAGATATAGGATAGGATGTTTCAGCTTTTAATGGAATCCATGAACCATCATTTTGGCTTTAGTTTTATATTTGAATGATAATCAGAGGAGAAGTTTTTACGTGTATACATCGAATCGAAGTTCAGTTTTTACGATTAAACATTCCAAACGAATCATGTTTTTTCGTGGAATTAATTATTTATGTGATGTTATATTATGTATTTTTTTATAAGTTGTTAGTCGTCCATGAACATCCATATAAACGATGATGTTAAAAAGAGGTTTGATTGTAGCAACGGCGGACGGACGTATGGTCAATTTTGGAATGCTTCGATATTTGTTAAATTTGATGTATATTAGTTATAATTATATTAAAAATAGATGGGTATGACACGTAATAAATAAGAAATCAACATTTAAACAAAATAAAAATAATAAATAATTATTTTTCCTTTTTACCCAAAATTTTACTTTGCATTTACCAGCCCTCCATTTCTCCTTCAGCCGCCGCTTTATATTTACATTTACTTTTTACCTCTCCAATGGAACCACCACTTACCGACGGCGCCGTCCGTTCATCAAACGACGTCGCTTCTTTCGCCGTTAACCTTTCTCCTTTTCCCCAATCAACAACTAACGCCGTTTATCAAACTTCCGTTATTCCTCCGCCGGAAATCGGCCAACTTCCGGTCCGAAAGCTCCGTCCAGTACGCAGCTATGTCGATAATATGCCTTGTAACAACAGCAACAGTGACAGTGATTTAGGGTTTATGACTCAGTTTTCTGCTCAAAATGCGCTGCCGAAAGAGTGTGACAATGACGTCACATGTGTAATCAATCAGTGCTCCGAGCTTGATGTTTTGCCGGTTGAGCACATGAAGACGGAATTTCATGCTAATTGCTTTAATATAATCTCGCAAGCTCGAATTTTGGACGCAGAATTTAGGTAATTAGTTTTTTATATAATCCATTTTGCTTTACGAAAGTCAATTTGATTAAATCTTAGAGCTAAATTGAAGTACTATATTAATTTAATATTTGAAATTTAAAATTTAGATGTTCAAAAACGATATAAAAGATTGCTATAAATTGCAAGTCTTCTCATATCTCGTATTAATATGACGAAACATATATCTTAAAATGCCGGTCAAAGTTATACAGTGTGACTCTCGTGAAGCAGAATGTATCAAATCAAAGTGAAAAGAGAAAGTAGTATTTATTTTGAGCTTAGATTATTCTTAGTGTAGGGGAGCCTTGGAGTAACTGGTAAAGTTGTTGTCACGTGATCAGAAGGTCACAGGTTCAAGCCTCGAAAATAGACTCTGACAGAGATGCAAGGTAAGGCTGCTTACAATACACCCTTGTGGTGGAACCCTTCCTCAGACACCGTGCATAGTGATAGCTTAGTGCATTGGGCTGGCTTTTTTTGCAGTTCTTTTATTTTTGAATTTTTAAATTGCAATTGTTTTGTTGCTAATTATATTCAGTGCTTTTGTCACATAAAGTTGGGACCAAACTTAAAATACCTGATGTCACATAAGCTTTAAATTTAAGCTTTTGTTAACAAAAGAAAAGGAAAAAATAAAGCTTTTTGAAACTTATTTTAGAAAAAGGTTCAAACCTTTGAACTTGAAGTCATTTTAATTTCATTTATTTATAAAGTGCAGACTTTATAGATTATTTTGTTTCATTTACTGCTCAGTATGCTTTGTTACGCTTTCACTTCGATTACTTCTTTTTATACTGTTTTTTCTTGAGCCAAGGATATTATTGGAAACAGACTCTCTACCTCTCGTAGGTAGGGGCAAGGGTGAGGTTTGCGTACACTTTACATTCTCCAGACTAGGGGCGGAGCCACCTTTAGACGAACCCCCTTCGGCGAAAAATTATATTATTTATGTATGGTTAAAATTATTTTTTGTATATACATTGCCCCAGACCCCACTTTTGTGGAACTCCAGTGGAGATGTTGTTTTTGTATATAGTACATACTTATGGTAGGGGTATCAAAGTATGATTCGAATGAACACAGCAGGTTTTTGATTAATAAGGTCTTGAATTTGTAATGATGGTTGCGTTGGAATTAACAGTTGTCCATGCTTCAAACTTACTGCCAACGTCAAATTTTGCTTTTATCATGTCAGCAACATACTCCAACGTAGTTCTGATGGATAATATCACCTATTGCAATCCAGATAATTGCATGACAATGATTTATTCGAGTAACATGAATGATTTTCTAGGAAAGATTGGTTTTCTTACGAAGCTATGATGACTTGCAGCAGTGATTTAGGGTGTATGAGTCAGTTTCCTGCTCAAAATGCATCTACAGTGTTGCCGAGGGAGGGTGATTTTGTTGATTCCTTGGCGGGGAATGGCGTCCCCTGTTTGGGGAATAGCTGCTCGGAGGCTAAGGCAGAGATTTCGGCAGTTCAGCAAATGAAGTCGGAGTTTCATGCTGATTGCTTGAACTTGATCTCGCAAGCTCGTATTTTGGAGGCTGAATTCAGGTAATCTTCTCTATTTTCTATATTAATAATAATAATAATGGTGGTATTAGTAGCTTTTTGAATATTCATTTTGAGCTTAGATGATTTGTACTTGCAGTACTTTTTTGTTGGAACTTTTTGAATTCCAATTGTTTTTGTTGCTAATTATATTTTGTGCTTTTGTCACATAATGTTGGGACCAAAATGATTTATACTTGATGTCATTGCTAGGTTCTTTATTTTTCCAAATAAAACCATTAACTTTAATTTAAGCTTAAACTGCTTTTGTTAAAAGAAAAAAAAGAAAGAAAAAGCTTTTCTAAAATTGTTTTAGAAAAAGTTCAAACCTTTGACCTTAGAAATGGTTTGTACTTTTTCTTGTTTCTTTACATTCCTTAGAAGTTAGAAATCATTTAATTTTGATTAAGCTATAAATTACGCACTAATGATAGGGGGATCAAAATATGATTATTTAGTGGATTGGTGGTTGATGTCATAGCCGAGGGTCTATTGGGAGCAACCTCTCTACCTGTGCAGTAGGGGGAAGGTCGGCGTACACTCCACCCTCCTCAGGTCCCAATTTGTGGGACTGCACCGAGTATGCTGTGGTTGTGGTTGTGGTTGATGTCGTATAGGGAAAGAAAGCAGCAAGATTTTGGCTAATAAGGTCTTGAATTTAAACTGTTGGTTACGCTGGGATTAACAGTTGTCTGTGATTCAAACTTACTGCCAAGTTCAAATTTATCTTTTTTTCATGCCTGCGACGTACTCCAACATAGTTCTGATGGATAATGTTACGTATTGTAATCTAGATAATTGCATGTTTATTCGAATAGCATAAGTGATTTTCTACGTATGGTAATGCAAGGTAAGGCTGCGTATGATACACCCTTGTGGTGGGGCACTTCCCCGGACACCGCGCATAGCGGTAGCTTTAGTGCACCGGGCTGCCCCTTTTTATAAGTGATTTTCTAGGAAAGATTGGTTCTCTTACTAAATTCTGAAGATATGAAATAATATGCAATAGTTTGGTACAAAAATACGTGGACTTCCAAGCCATAACTTTCTTCTATTAGTATATGAGAAACCTGATAATAACTGGCGTCTACCTTAATGCAGCTCATCTTCAGATGACAGTGAATCATCCGAAGCCATTGAAGAACATTTAAATAGGAAGAGAAAGAGAAAAACACGAAACAGTATTAAATTGTATCTTGAAGACGTGGTAAGGAGGCTAATGGACAAGCAAGAGCAGATGCACAAACAATTGATAGAGATGATCGAGAAGAAGGAACATGAGAGAATCGCCCGGGAAGAAGCTTGGAAGCAGCAAGAGGTAGAAAGGGCAAAACGGGACGGGGAGTTGAGAGCTGAAGAGACATCTAGAAACTTGGTGCTTATCTCTTTCCTCGAGAATCTGTTAGGTGAAGAGTTCCAAATTCCAAAATCATCGGAAATATCAAGCGTAGTTAAAGATGAAGGTGAATTTCACGGTCAAGAAGCTGATGCAAGATCTTCTGATCCATGTAATAGGAGATGGCCAAAATCTGAAGTACAAGCCCTTGTATCAGTCCGAACTTGTTTAGATCACAAGTTCCTTAAAGGCGCTAAAGGATCCGTGTGGGAAGAAGTAGCTGATGGATTGGCTAAGATGGGTTACATCCGGACACCAAAAAAGTGTAAAGAAAAATGGGAGAACATCAACAAGTACTATAAAAGGACAATCGACAGTGGTAAGACTCGTCCAAAAAACTACAGATCGTGCCCCTATTTCCATGAATTAGATACACTTTATAAGAACGGACTGCTCAACCATGGTGCTGGAAATTGTGTGAAGAGTGAGACAGAAAGCAAGAACGCGGAAGAGTAAATACTGCCCGCCCCACCCATTGTTCTTGGATATTTCGCGGCTAGGAACTAATCCAGTGGAGTACACATAAGTTTGATGAGGATCTCCCAATTCTTTGGTAGCGAACCAACCGTAATTGACTTGTTGCTGCACCTAACGTCAGGATAGAGTATTGGTGTTCCTTGCAAAATTCTTCAACTTATTTGAATATTCGTGAATGCATTTTGGCAACAAGAATTGTCCAGTGTAGTTACATTAGTAAGATATAAGATGTTCATGGAATGGAGAAGCTACATCATTTGCTTATTGTTCATTGCTTATTTTAATAATTAATAGCTAGATATTATTTAATTTAATTACTCAAAAGTTCCATCACAGCACTATTTGATTTTTTTACTCCCACCATTCATTTTTTTACTTGGCACGCTATACTAAGATGTATTTTTTTTTTATTGTATTGATATGAGATTGGTTACAACTTATTTTTTTGGTTTTTCATTCGGTGTCCGATACCCGCATTGGAGTTCGATTAGTCTGGATTCGCGCTATGTAGGACCCATTTGGGGAAGCGCTCCTACCAAGTATGATAGCTAAAATAAAGCTATAACCGAAATTTAAGACTAAGAAGCAAAAATCAGCAACTAAAGAAAGAGGAGATGAAGTAGAAACAAGAAGAAAATAACATTAAATGAAAGATAGTAATGAAATATACATCAACTCAAATGATTAGCACCTAATCGTATATTAAACACCTAAACACACCTCACCATTGATGGATAACACTTCATTCTTAGGTGGACACAAAGGGATCAACTCCTCAAGCACTCAACCTTTCTTGCCAAAATGTCAACAAGAGTGATTCCACATTCAATGATGACTCTAGTTTCAATGTCTTTTTCAAGACCTACACTACAATGGCTTTTCCAAGCCCTACACTAAGGAAAGAAAATACAACTTAATCAATTCTTCAAAACTTAGGAAAATAGAAGCCTAATTGTCTGTTTAAACTTATTACAAACAAAGACTAAAACACCCTTAATGAAGGGGGCTTCTTTGGAGTGTAAAAGAGGAGTCTCAAAAGACCGTAATACCCCTAAGTTGAGGTGCCTTTAGAGTGTATCCAGGACTATCTTGGAGTATATTCAAGGTCCCTCTTCACATATTAGCAAATACACTCCCTTGGATGAATGTCATATAGTATCACGAGCCTCCATCCTCATAAATGACACCTTGTGTGCTTGGACTTGATGAATGGCGCCTCTACACTCCCTTGGATGAATGTCACATACTCTCACGAGCCTCCACCTTCATAAATGGCACCTTGTGTGCTTGGACTTGATGAATGGCGCCTCTTGCTCTCAAAATTACACTCCTTTGGATGAATGCCACATACTCTCACGAGCCTCCATCTTCATAAATGGCACCTTGTGTGCTTGGACTTGATGAATGACGCCTCTTTCATGCTCTCAAAATTACACTCCCTTGGATGAATGCCACATACTCTCACGAGCCTCCACTTCATAAATGGTACCTTGTGTGCTTGGACTTGATGAATGATGCCTCTTTCATGCTCTCAAAATTACACTCTCTTGGATGAATGCCACATATTTTCATGAGCCTCCATCTTCATAAATGGCACCTTGTGTGCTTGGACTTGATGAATGGCGCTTCTACACTCCCTTGGATGAATGTCACATACTCTCACGAGCCTCCATCTTCATAAATGGCACCTTATGTGCTTGAACTTAATGAATGGCGCCTCTTTCATGCTCTCAAAATCGAGGATGGTTCATTCTTCAAGGCTTATTGTCCTCAGGTTAGCATCAAGGCAAGCATCCAAGCAACCTTTCACACACGGGATTACTTTATGTCTTGCTCAAAATGGGCCTTCCTTACATATTTTTGTTCCCTCGAAGTGACCAAGTCTTGAGCCTTTAGGTGTTGGCCTCCAAAGAAGTCATCAAAGGCTAAGGCGGCCATTTGACTTGTATCAAAGTATTTCTCCATACCCAGGGCTCGAACCCGAGATCTCTGGTTAAGAGAGAAGCAGCCCTATCCGCTGCACCACATCCTTTGGTGGTGATTGTTTACAAGTTATAATAGTTTTCCTATATTGTTAGAACATTTAAATTTTAAATTTAAATTACTAAATTAGTCTAATTCAATTTAACACCAAAAATAGTCAAATTGTCGAAATACGACAACTAATTAGGCATTTTGTTACGAGAATTTTTATATTTTTGTTTCGCCACAAGAATTATTTCACTTTAGTGAAAATTACTTATTTTACTTTTATTTCTCTCACAAAATTTCAAAAACAACTCCAATTTATATTCATCATCAAACACAACGCCAACTCCGAAAAATAAACATAGAAAGTCCTATATGAATTAAACACATTTTCGAAATCATTTTGGAAAGATTTAGTAGGGTCGGGTCGGGTCGGGTCGATCCAGCTCATACTTTGGGCAGTGGAGCAATCAGAACAAATATAGATTTCAATTTGAACAAATTGCTCCTCTGTTTTTCAATTCCTTTTGCAGCCATGGACAAGGTTCAAGAGGTATTCATTCTCTTTTACATTTTCCATTCATTTCTATATATAAATTCCCAATTAATTGGATTTGCAGATAGTGGAAAAGCAAGTGTTGACGGTAGCTAAAGCCGTGGAAGACAAACTTGATGAAGAGATATCAGCGTTAGATCGTCTAGATATTGATGATATTGAGGTATTGAGAGAGCGCAGATTGCAACAGATGAAGAAAATGGCTGAGAAAAAAAGTCGATGGATCTCTCTTGGACACGGCGAATACTCTGAGATCCCTAACGAAAAGGATTTCTTCGCTATCGTTAAAGCTAGTGAACGCGTTGTCTGCCATTTCTACCGTGATAATTGGCCTTGCAAGGTAACCTTAACTTCCAAAATTATGTTTATCACAAAGTTAAAATTAATCTAATTTAGCAAATTGCCATGATTATTATGCGTAAAAAGTATTTTTTTTGTTTTCAAAGTGTAAAATGATATTTGATAATTGGAGTTGTGTTTAGCTATAAATACAAATTGGAGCTGTTTTTTGAATTTTTGTGAGTTATTTAGAGTGAAAATTGGTACAATGTCATTGCTGTGCCAATTATGCGTGCATCACATAATTTGATTGCATTGTAGACTAAGTTGCTCCGACTCTTCAAAAATGTCTACTGGTGCGTGTTGTATCCTCCAAAAACTGTGTAATTTTGAAGGATCTGACGCAGTTGCGGCAACATTTTTGGAGAGTCCGAGCAACTTAGGTTGTAGATAGAATAAATTTAGATTTGCAGCTCGGGAATGCCATTTATCCCACACAAATTAATCTGATGTAAAAAATTGTGAGTGTTTGAAAAAAGCCAGTTTTTTTCTTTTTTTTACAAAGTGGTTAAGCCTTGGAAGTATCCTCTGGCAGAAATGCAAGGTAAGCCTGCGTACAATACACCTTTGTGGTGGGGCCCTTCCCCGGACCCTGCGCATAGCAGGAGCTTTAGTGCACCGGGCTACCCCTTTTTTGTTTACAAAGTGTAAAATGATAATTTGATAATTGGAGTTGTTTCTAGCAAGGTAACTTCCAACATACAATTTAATTGCATGTTAGATTGAAGAAAGCTAGATTTGACACTTGGAGATGTAGTTAATACGATACAAATGAATCTGGATTAATTTGAGATCCAACCCAAAAGCTGAATCAGACCTGAATATGCTGCAAACAAAATTGTGGCAGCCATTGATATCTTCATTTTACCTATAGGATGTTGATGTTCTTTCTTTCCCTAATTGTGTTATCAGTTGTTGAGCTTAGCTCCTAAATGCATACTGGCAGCTAATGTTTGTTTTAATTTGCTTATGGGGTTTTTGATTTGACTCTACATTTGGCTTGTTCCTTGTAAAACATCTGCATACAATTTTTGCCTTGATCCCTGTGAGATACGCTAGACCAGGTTCACGGTGGAAGTCGCCCCTCTTCCAACTGACAACCTATGATGTGTGTGTATTGGTTGTTTCCGCCTGTTCAGTCGGTCTAAATTGTTTAGTTTACCTTATTTACTTTTAGTTTGAATTGTCCTTTGAAGATTGTTACTGGCTTTTGCGTACTTCTGCACTTAACTTGAGATATTTTACTTTTAGAAAGACAAGAAAAGATGGGGAGTTTAGGTTGTTTTCAGTCTAAAAGTTTTGTTAAAAAAAAGTGTAAAATGATATTTGAAAATTGGAGTTGTGTCTAGCTATAAATACAAATTGGAGCTTTTTTTGAATTTTTGTGAGTAATTTGGAGTGAAAAGGTGAAAACAACTTTTGTGGTGTTGTTCAAATTCCTGAAAATTCCAGAATTCATTGCCCAAACATGTTTTTCGGAGTTCAACTCCGGAAAAAAAGCAAAAATAATTTCACACCCAAACACCCCCTAAAGCAAACTTGTGGAGCAATCTGTTCAATGATTATGAATTATAGGTCTTTATCTGTATCATCAAGTGACAGCAAAGCGCTGCCTGAAGATGTCCTATAAGTGTGACTCCTACATCATTGTTCCCGAGATTTAGTTTCCTATTTTTACGAGTAGTATTTCTCTCCCTCCACCTTAGATTTGACTTGCCTTGCAAATTCTCTCACCCTTTCATGATATCTCCAAAGGGCTGTTCCATGATGACTTGTGGTAATCTCTGTTTTCCGTCCCCTATACAAAATGATGTAAGGACAGATTTTGCTTCTTTTGTAAAACATCTGCATACAAAATTTTTCCCTTGAGCCTACTGAGCTATACTAGACTAGGTTGGTGGAAGTTGCCCCTCTTCCAGTTGACTAGCTATAATGTGTGTGCATTGTGTATGTTCTGTGTGTACTGTTGGTATAAAGTATTTAGCTCGCCTCAATTTACTTCTAGTTCAAATTCTCTACAATTATTGTTTTGTACACTTCTTCTGCACTCGAGATATTTTATTCCTAGACAAGAAGGATGAATTTAGGTTGTTTTCTCACAGGGGGAATTAGAATTAGGACACAATTAATTCACAGAGTTTTTGATTGCAGGTGATGGACAAGCATTTGAGCATACTGGCAAAACAGCATATCGAAACACGTTTTTTGAAAATTAATGCAGAGAAAAGCCCATACTTGGCTGAGAAGCTCAGAATTGTTGTTCTACCAACCCTCGCCCTCATAAAAAATGCTAAAGTGGATGACTATGTGGTATGTCTGGTTAACGATAAACTTGAAGTACTTGTAGTTCGTTTCTTTTTAGTTGGAGTCATTTTTTTGTTCTTAATTCCGAGCCATGATCTTATAATCGTCTTTCCATGCTATCTTGCCATGATTTGGCTGCATGGATATTAGGTTGGATTTGATGAGTTAGGGGGCACCGATGAGTTTAGCACCGAGGAACTTGAAGAGAGGTTAGCTAAAGCTGAAGTTATCATTTTTGAGGGTGAATCATCAAGAATTTTGTCAAAATCCAAAGCTCAGTCGAAGAAGAGTGTCAGGCAAAGTTCAAATCCTGACTCGTCGGACTCTGAGTAAATGTAGAATATAGCACACTAGCTTGTTTATGTATGGTATTCCTTTTGAATATTACAATATAGCTAGTTGTGGAACGAATACGTTCTCATCCAAAAAAAGAGAGGTGGTCATGAAATTCACCTACCGCGAAGAATTGAAATATGTTTGTTCTATTTCCGTAACCTATTGTTTAGTTCCTCTTTCGGAACATTGTATTTGTTCGTTATTGATATGAATGTCGATGAATTCTTCAGTGATTACTCGGACAGTTTTTACAGAAAATAAGTGTGTGTAGGAGTAGCAGAAACCGTTTTTCAGTAGCTAGATAAGTACCATTTCTTTCTAAAAAGCACATATTTAAAAGGCATTTCTGAAAAAACACACTTTAAAACGCTAAAAGTTTGGCCAAACACCAATTACGGCTCAAAAATGCTTTTTAAATTTATTAGCCAAGCACAAATTGCTTCTCGCTATAAACACTTTCCAATATAAGCTGATTTAAAAAGTTTAGCCAAACAAGCTATTAATCCTACAAATGCCTTGCGAATTGAATACTACATGATTACCTATGGTAGCAACTATCAAGCATTTGAAAGGACTAACAGACAAAGCAGAAACAGGTTAAATTTTCACCTACAAGTTCCTTTCTGCTTCTGGTTCTAAGGATATTTTAAGTACATGGATCTCTCAAGCTACAGCTAATTTTACAGCACCTACATAAGGTGTTACAGGTACGCTCAAATGGATGCAAAGCACCCGACACTAAAACAAAATAGGGTGACAAGTACTACTGCAGAGGATGTCGGGTGCAGAAGTAGTATGAAAAGAGTAGGAAAACAGTAACTACATCTAGTCTACTTTTACTATTAATGTACAATGTAACATGCACTCCCTAATCCGATGGGATTTACTGTCGGGGTGCTGCTGGAGTCGTCTGCTGATGGGCCTGTCCATAGAATCCAATACCAGGAGGACGATAAAATCCACTGTTGGCAGGCTGCTGCTGAGATTGTGGCTGCTGAGTCTGCAGTTGTGGCTGTTGCGCTTGCTGGGGTGGTGGAGGTGGCCTCGGCCCCGGCCCCGGCCCCGGGCCCATTGCAATTTGAGAAGACAGAGGTGGTTGAAACCCGGCACTATATCCATATGGCATCACCCCCATCATCATAGCTGTAGATTGAACGAACTGACTTGCTGGAGGTAAAGTTGGTGGAGGTGGTGGAGGTAGGAATGGAGCTTGCATCTGGTTTGACTTGGACACAGATTGCAAAACCGAGGGCGGGGCAAGAGGAGTGCTAGTAATCAATTGCTGTGATGAAGTTAAGCGAGCGGAGCTACCCCCTTCAGAACTGTTCACATCAGAAAAAGTCATTGGCTTGTCTAACTTGAGCCGTTTCTCTGGGGATGCAAAAGGTAAGCTGGATGAGAAGCCAGTTGATTTCAATCCACTGCTCAGTGATGCAGCTTCTTCAGCAACAAGGGATGAAAGAACAGAGGTCAGCATTTGAGCAGAAGATGTTGAAGCAGCAAGTTTTGCAGCAACAGCAGCTGCTACCGACCTTTTGCTTTCCTCTTCATTAGTTTTGGAATTTGCAAAAGTGGCAGGATTGGGAGGTGGAGGTGGAGGTGGAGGCAAAGGTGGTGGTATTTTGGTTAATGGCACTGAAGGTGGGGTTGGTTCAGTTGTTCTCGTGACTTCAATTGGAAGGTTACCAGTATTCAATGGTGGAACAGCAATGCTGGGAGATGTCAGCCTCCGTCTTCCATTTTTCGCTAGTTCAATCTGACCACGCGCAACCTGCACGTCAATCAACTAGCATTAGTTAGTATGTTATGCAAGAAGGGAGATACCAGAGGAAAAACAAAAATTAAGAATCATGGAACAAACTAACACATATTTTCACCTTTTAAGAACAGGATAACGACATAAAAATTTCAAGAGAATAAAGATGGTATCACACAAACAGCTCTCGTTTATACAAGATACCCAATGATTTTACCGTATTATTTGCTGTTGCTACTATTCTCTTCTACTTTATTTTAGCATGAGTTTTTCATTAATTCATTTTCCTGACCGCACTTGTGGGATTACACTGGGTATGTTGTTGTTCTTGTATATATGCTTTACTTGACCCTAGGGTCTATTGAAAACAGCCTCTACCTTCACCAAGGTAGGGGCAAGGTTGCGTACACACCAGACGACTCCACTTGTGGGATTCCACCAGCCATGTTGTTGTTCTTCACTACTGTATTTCCTTTCAATACTTGATGTTGATATGCTTTCCTTGACCCGAGGGTCTTTTGAAAACAGCCTCTACCTTCACAAAGTAGGGGCAAGGCTACGTATCCACCACCCTCCCCAGACTCCATTTGTGGGATTACACTGGCTATGTTATTGTATCCAATGATTACATCTTTGCAGAGGATCAAAGTCAGGGTCAACAGATGGAGATATGGCAGTCTTAGGAGTAGAGACTACTTCGAATCAAACTGGCTGAATGACAATGCTGAAACCTATGTCGATTAAGTATCGGAAGTCTCGTTCTTTAGACAAGCCATCGTGCTATGCATCTCCAATGTCCTTGAAAAACCCAAAGACTTCAAACAACAAGAACACAAATATGCACAGCTCACACATAAAGGACGACAAGACGTACTTACTATATCAAATGTGGAAGAAAATCATACACAATCACGCTGTGGTTTATTGGAATTCCCCCAGTGACTGAGCGTGCTTGCACACCAAAGCAGCTCAACACCAATGCCAAGCATTGACGAATATGTCATTAGCATGAACAGGCTACATTCAATGATAATAGTTCAAGAAAATCACCCAGGTCTGCTATGACAACACTAGAATTCTGGACCCATGCTACAGCTGAAGCTTCCAACATACAATGATAATAGGTCGGGCTAATCAGCCTAGTGTGCCATTAAAGATTGGGCAGGTAAGGTAAATTTCCGAAAGTTAATTTAATGAGATTTTCACCTCTAAATACATTTTCTTTTTATCTGATGATACTTATAAGGGGGTTGAAGAAGAACTGACACGAGTCATGACAAGCATCAGGACCACTCCTTCACCCTAATTGACACAAACAAGACATTGCTTTTGATTTCTCTCTAGTAGTTAGGGACACAAACCAAATTTTAAAAGCATAAATAGGGACCTAAATTAAAAGAAAAGAACTTGGGAAAGAGCAAAATTTTGAAACAGTTTATTTGACCAAGACCTATAAGAGACATGCTGGAAAATGTTCCAAACAAGGTCAGAAGAATCTTAGTTGTCTCATCAAGACATTCCTGAAGTTCTTTTTTTTTTATAACCGAGAAAATCCCAAGGGCCAACAGCACAAGGTCCGAAAATTCAGTGGGATAACGAACCCGCCCCTCTACCTTTCTCCACTTAATTACTAAGTTCTTGTTTGAGGCAGGGTTCGAACCTGTGATGCAAATATCATGAACTCTCTCTCTCAGATTGTGCTGCAAACAGCGGGAACTCTGAATATGCAAAATTTGGCCCTAGTACTGGAAATTGTGAAACCTATACAAGCTAAAGGAAAAACATGCATACTTATAAGAATCTAAAAGATATGATACGTCCATTAGGCTCCACATCTTGCCTCTTCTCAGACTTAACTTTCCTCGAGAATGTCACTGACTTCATCATTGAATGAGCCCTAAAACTGTTCTATAACTGACTGTTCTTCAAGTCAAAGCAAACACACAAATTTTCTCAACACTAAAGTATATGCAAGATAATCCCAACAACTGAGGAAGAAGGGCAACAAGGTGAACTAAGCTACCGCTATGCGCAGATCCCGGGAAGGGCCAGACCAATTCCAACAACTGATTCATGAAATAAAATGATGTGAACGTATAAAGGGATCCATACAAATCAATTGTCCGTGCACTTGAGATCTGTTTGCACATTTCTTCCTGATTTTCTGTTCCCCATTTCTCGTGAGCGGATAAAATATAAAGAGATATGTGCAATAAAATATTGGACTGAGCCTACCTGCAGCCCCATGCGTAACAACTCTAGCTTAGATTCCTGAAAAAAATGTTAGAATTAGCATAAGTGTTAAGACAGAAATGCGGACGTAAAAAAGTGAAGGCCTTGAACTTGGTTAGCGACCAATAGGAAGATGCAAAACACAGGCGTGTAAATTTACGTGTAATTCTTCTCTGCTATATACAGCTTATCAAATATAATGTAAACGATAGAAGGTCTAGAAAGGATTATGAAAATCCTAGTGATGGGAGCTACAGGGGATAAAAGGGAAATAGTGTACTTGGTCTTGAAGTGCATCTTTCAGCTGAGAAATCAAGGTAACCCTCAATGATTCAGCATTCTCAAGGTGGCTGATGCATTGCTCAAGTATGTTTTCTTGCTCTTGCATCTTATCCATCAATTCAGAACCCTGGAGATTTCCTGAGCAAAAGTTAGCAGAAAACACAATATCAGAAGTTTTAAAAGGAACAATTATTTAGTACAAGAAAAACCTCTAGTTCAAAAATAGCAATTAGTGACATTACTGCCAGCAATGGAGTTCATGAACTCGTTTTGCAAGTATAAACAAAAACCAAGGAGTTCCTGTGACCTTGAACTCTTAACAGCTTCTTCAAGCTCATCTATAAGTCTTACAAAAGCCAACCCGCTTGTTGTTTATTCGCAACACTATGGTCCATCTTTAGCTATATTTTATACATTTCCTTGCTAATATTTTTTAAGAAATGGATTAACAATGCAATTAAGCAATTAATCCAAAAAAAACATATTAGCTTGAATGTATATCAAAATTAATGCATTCCCGCAATACATGATATGTTTGAATAATGATTTACATGGTAATGTCAATACTTTGCAAATCACAATCTAATAAGATGAGTAAGTAATTTCTTTGAGAAAAACTATTTGTCCAAGTTCAATAGCAAATAAGAAACAACTGAAAACACCCTTAATTCAAATTCTTATATTTTTATCTCTGGGTCTGGGGTGGGGGTTGGGTAGAATGACACTGATTCGTTCAGAAATGGATTCTCTTCCCACCTATATGATGTCTTTGTTTCCCATTGCCAAGGTTACAGAGAAAAAGATTAACAAATTGAGAAAGGGCTTCCTTTGGCAAGGCAACAAAGAAAAGAAGTTATAAACAGGAGAAATGAATACCCTGACACTCGGTAAAAAACAGGGCTGTTTGGAAATCAAGAATATTAGAATTCACAATCATAGCCTACGTCACAATCAGAATTCACAATCATAGACGACATATGAAAGGGTAAGGCAAATCCATTGAAGATCATCTCTCTGAAAGTTATTGGTCTCTGGCCCCTTTGCACATCTTTTCTCTTTATAATCGAGAAATTTACAACAATAACAACATTCCCACCAAGTCAGGTCTAGAGAGGGTAAGTGTACGCAGTCCATACCACTACCTCAGAGGATAATTTATTCATTTTCAAAACTCGGTGGGTAATGATTCCGCTCTTCTACCCTTCTCCATTTATATACCAAATTTGATGTCCTAGCAGGATTTTAATTTGTGACATCCTACCGCACATATTGCACCCATTATACCAACTTTAAATCAAATCCCTAAGGCTGATGTGTTCGCCCATCTTGATGACCATATTTATAAGGTGGAAATGCTCAAGATTCAACTTTCTTGGATCTTTATGACGTCTCATCACTTGCCACATGCTAGCTTAAGGGAGATGACACCATCTTCCTACCTAACCAAAAGCCATGTGATTCTCCAAAAGACAGATAACAACTTGCAATAGTCATCAAAAGTATTGATTACTTCAAAGACAAAAGGTTGTCGGCTATGAACTTCTAAGGAAGACTTGCTGGTGTCCAGGCCAGCTTGTGCGTACATCAACTATTCCACTAGGTACCTTCTACACCCCACAAGAGCAGGTAGTCAGGTACAGAGTAATTCTGCCAACCAAGGCTTAGGGAAATGGGAACAGATCACCTAATTTCCTCCACTAGAATGTGAACCTGAGGCCTGATAGTTCTCCTCCCACTCATTGACCGCTAAGTCACACCCTTGGGTGCTAAATCATCTTTTCACCAGAAAGTTCTGTCAAAGGATAAACCGTCATATGGCTGACACACAGAGAAGATAATCCACTTACAGCAAGGAATGTAAGAGATATCTCCACTATAACTAAACAATGACACGAAATGGACATGCAACATCAATTTAAGAGAGAGAAAAGATTAGGGTACTCTTCACTTTGAGTTACTTTATTCCAGCACCCAATTACTATTTTACCTTGAGAGGAAAGGTTATCAATATCTCTTCCCATTTCTCCAACACGAAAAACTGCATCTTTACACTTGTTCAAAGCATCTTCCTCATTCACATTTTCATCATGAACCAGTTGGAATGCTGTTACGATTTTTTCTGGAGTACAGCCAACAGCCAATTTCTGATGTTGAAATTAACAAACTACTCAGATTACCAGTACAACAACCATGATAACAAACCCAGTGTAAATTTTGAACAGAAAATTTGGTTTGATACTCACCATCCTTACTGAGTGAGCATCCTTTTTAACAACTTTGATAGGATTTGAGCTCTTCCCATTGCTTACTGACGGAGCCGAACTCTTCTTGCCCAACACTTCGTCTTTAAGATTCTGACCCCTGGATCCAAAAACTTTTCTCTCTTCCCATATATCAACCTGACATTACCGGGAAAAGAAAAGAACAAATCAAACAGAAAGAGAAGGGAACAAGTAAAAAAGAGATATGGGCTTCAGCTGACAGTAAGCTTAAGAACTACACCAATGCTTAAAAATCAATAATGAAAATAAAGAAACATTGTGAAGAAGTTTTTAAGTAATTGTCGATCTAAAGCAGTTTGTCTTGATAAACCAAGAAGGCATGTCAAATGCTACACCACTTAGGCACAACCAAGATTCATCAACATGAAGCCCTTGGTTCTAGAGTCTAGACAAACCTATAAGGGGCTGTCGAATATGTGACATAGAAGGGCATTCTCCAAGCATTGGAGGAGAGTATGACAGTGTTCTACTTGTCGCCTTCCCACATTCCAGTGGACTTTGAAGATAACATCAGTGGATTTTCTTCAAATGATAATAGCTATGTTATAAATTATTTTATAATGGGTGTGTCAAGTTAAATTGTGACGAGTAAAAACGAACGAAGAAAGTATTTAACAAAAGAATAAAATAAACAAAATGATTTATCTTTGTATTTTCTAAATTAAGCATGTTAAATGAGTGTCAAATTTGGGGAATTCAACATGGTAACTGCGAGTAGGCAATTGATACTCCCCTCTCTTATTGTTCCATCTTCCACAGCCCCCGGATTCTGCCCGTCCACCACAATTGGGGCTTCCCAAAGATTCGTGACCAAATTAGTTTTGCGGACAATGCAAAAGAGATAACCACAGCTTTCCACCTCTAACACATAAAGATTGGCGCTATACTTTGAGAGTTCTCTCCTTCTTTAAATCTTTGTTATGTACTAAACATATTTGATTTATTTTGTGGATTTAGACATAGCAGTTGGGAGACATCATGAGCAAGGTTTTGAATTACTCTCTTGTTTATTGAATGTAGTGACAAATTTCTTACTTTATTAAGAAATTGGTTAATTGCTATTTGATTTGTTTTTATTCCAAAGGTTTGGCCAAGCTTAAGATACTGCTATTTAGTACTTACCTTGGTTTGAACTTGAGAAAGGGGAACTAGGCCGGGTTTAGCCCAACCAACAAGGGTTTTGGATTAAATAAGAGACTAATTGAATCTATACTACAATTGATCGGGGCTAGGGATGGACCATTCATTCTTGAACCCATAATTGGACAAGATTAATGCTCTTATTTGGATTCCAGGGAATCAACTAAGATGGAGTCATCAATTGTTGGGAAAAATTAATGGGTAACTAAGAATCTTATTAGTTGTTGGGAGACTCTAATTGGTAACTGAATCTCAAAGCTAATAACATTGCCCTAAGCATAACTACTGTGGTTTAGGCAATGCATTTAGTGGACTTGAATTGAGTTTAAGATCCTAGGTTCCATACCTTGTTTCCTATTCTTTGTGACCGCCATTGATTGGTTTTATTTGCTTTCTTAGTTTATATTCATTACATGTTTGCTTAAAATCCAAAATTTAAAAGTGTTTGGCATTGCATGGAAGATTATAATTCATTAGCTACCTAGTTGTGCAATACATTGTTCCCTGTGGGACTCAACCCCGACTCCCATTGAGTTTATATTTGCAAACAACCAATTAATTCTTTTATAGGACATAGTTGGGGCCAACTCTCAACAACACATACATATGACAAAAAGAAGCTTCACACAATTTTCCTAGCTTCAGGACAACTGATGCACAAGTTGATTTCTCATTTGTCAGTATGTGTCAACTTAATTAACATACAAATACACCTATCAGAAAGCAGAAAGGGTTTACCAGTCTAGAAGCCACTTTCTTCCCATTTTCATCACCGGTTTCAGAAACAAGCTTCAGAGATGCAGGAAGGACCTTCCAGAACTCATTAACAAACTCACTACCCTTGCGCCGACTATTTTGCAGAATATCATTGGCTAAATACAGAAATGAAACACGCTGATCCCTCTGTGCAGATCTGAATGATTTATCCCACGTTTCAACGACCTGCTTGGCTTTCTTACGATGTGAAATGCACCATCGTGATAAAGCTGATAATATGTTAAAGGAAATCATACCATAGCTGAAACAATCACTCTAAAAATAGCACTACATAATACCAAAAGTTTCCTAAAGACAACAAGAACAATGTTTCTGCTACAAGTACAAAAACAGACAGCATTAGTCACATCTAGATAATTCTGAAAGAAATAATATTCCCTCCAATTTTGATCGTCATTGAATAACAATTTTTCCGAACAGATAGGAGTTATACTGTTTTTACAACATAGGACATAATCAAAAATAAAAAGTGTACTCGTCTTGTTAAGAAAAAGAACATTGCATTTAGGGTTTAGGGTAGCATTTCATAAGAATTGCATTTGCCAGGATTGCTTTATGGTGAAGTTATAGGGCTTGTACGGTCCTTCCTCTAGTCCAATATAAGTAAAATGTTGCAACTTTCTATAGTCCAAAATAAGCGGATTTTTCAAAGTTCAATAGAGTATTGATTATCTTTTCCCAGATTTACCCTTCTTTTTAATGATGCTGTTAACTAGAATTTTACATTTTCAGGCGACGACTCTCTACATTTAAGAAGAGCTTGGGAAGACTCAAAAAGGTAATATTGAAAAATTACCCTTTGATTTACAACTCACTAATTTTGGACTAGAGGGAGTACCAATAAAGTAATCAATTATTCCAGTTTGTTGAGAAGTAGCAGACAAGAGAACTAATGAAACATCTCTTAAAATGTCAGAATTCTTCAAAGTGGCTCGAGGCATTCCTCCGCATATACTACGTACTGCACGTATAGGAACTCCAAATTAGATCATAATTTGCACACAAAAATTCATTAAAAAAATAAGTAAGCGGGAATAATCATCAAATAGAGTAAGAAAAAATAAACAACTGATAGAACTAGTCCCCGAGCATCAAAATGAACAAGTTCAAAGGGAAACTTGCCACGAATTCTACTTGTCTTAAGTCATAGCTGCATTTCTCTTTCTACATATGACATGACAAGTAACGAAGTGACAACATGAAATATTATTGGAACTTAGAAAGGTATAGATAGATATCTAAGACCACTTTGACCAAGTTATAAAGGCGCATTAGTGGTGTACACGGTGGAAAAAGAGGAACATGAGAGATAGTAGAGACTTGGTACTAGCATCCCTTGTCAATTGTATGTATGCCATCACAGTCCAACACCAAAATGGCAAAACAAGTGTTACAAAAGGTTGTGGAACAACCAGAAGCATGTGTAAGTTTTTGCTACTAGAGACTAGACTGTAAGGGCATTCACTGAGACCCATACAATGCCCCTAGCATTGTTTTGATACCATTGACAAGGGTGACAGTGGGTGGTAAAGATAAACATACAGATGTCTATTACCAGTCATATGATCTGAAGCACTTGAACTAAAGAACCAGAGGACAAGAGACGATAAGCAATACAAAGAAAGGACTTATCATATGCAAGACATAGATGGTTCAAGACTTCTTAGCCACCTTGAATTTCAATTAAAAAAAAAGGGCAGCCCGGTGCACTAAAGCTACCGCTATGCACGGTGTCCGGGGAAGGGCCCCACCACAAGGGTGTATCGTACGCAACCTTACCTTGCATTTCTGCCAGAGGCTGTTTCCAAGGATAGAACCCGTGACCTCCTGGTCACATGGCAACAACTTTACCGGTTACTCCAAGCCACCTTGAATTTCAATAGATTGTTGAAATCAGTACCAAAAATCACATTGTTGTCTCATCCTTAGGTGCACCTTGACTTGTACTTTAGTCAGAGTCGCATTTCGAGGTGGATGCTTGTGAAGATCCTAGCATGTAGCTCTGACATGTCCTTTGAATAAAAGCAGTTACGTTGTTGTTGTTGTTGTTGTTGTTGTCTAGTGAACAAATCCTCCTCTAATTTAACTGTCTACAAAAACGATCTAGTACATCAAAAGAATCCCTAGACAGCACTTACTGCAAAGTTGTACCTCATGCCACTTGACAATATTGACAAAGAAAAATGGCTAACGTGGCAAGCCAACTGAGTACTTAGGTGGAAGCTTACCTAGCTGATGACAAGGGCAAGAAGTCTAACTAAGATGAAAGCTAGACCTACAAGGAAGCAACACATAACTGACAAACAATGACATGTATACTAACATAGCATTTATATGTACAAACGCGTGGCAATGACTAGATTGGGAGGTCCCAGAGGTTGACATGGTGATGGGTGATGACTTGACACAGAGAAGCACAAACTAGACTTCTTGGAGGGTGGATCATATCCTTCAAAAGTTTTCATACTTTCATGGTGTGTGATGGCGCATATTCCCATACCATAGTGATACTGCTCAATGTTTTGATCAATATGGCCATCAAGACTAAGCTCCCAATGTGGTTGGTTGATAAATTCTACAACTAGACTAACCAAAATTCAATGCACAAAGAGAATGTCCAAATTTAATTTAAAATTTTCTAGTTACTATATTTGACCTAGACATGGTGCTTTATCTGATCCTGTGAAAAGAGAGACAAGTTAAACTATTTTCCTTAGTGATTAAAACTCAATGCAAAAAGGCTCCTTATATAGGAGTTGTTATGCTACTCTGATAAAGTATAGTTAAAAGGATAGCAACTAAAAAGCTCAAGAAGCTTAGTCAAACAACAATGGAAGTAATAGATTTGACCTGCTACCAAGTCAGATCACATATCATTCATAAATGAATTTTGTGCCCAAAAAGAAACCGAGCAATTTTATGAAGTATAATCTTCACAAATAAAAAGGATACATTCTATGCTTTGTTGTGAACTGTTAAGCTTAGACAATTTTTCTGACAATAGCTTGCCATCAAAAGCATCGTCACCCATCCTCCAGGTAAAGTAATCTTTGGGTTATTAATCTCTGCTAATACCGGATAAACATGAAAAATATGAATTAGGAAATTAATTTATGAAGAATATTATCAAAGAGAGCAGGTTCAAAAAATCAACAATTAGGAAACCAAGAAATCATGCCAATGTTAAAGATAAACCCCAAAGAGAAGTCACACCCCACCTTCAAACTAAAAATAAAATCATGAAATAAGCATATCCCACATTTAAGGGCCAGCCATCTCTTCAATGAATGCTATTACAAAAAAATCCATCGAGTCAAAAAATTGACTTTCTCTCAATTATTTTTGTACCTTGCAATTTATGTTTTGGTAAGAAAAGGAATATGTACCCAAAAGGCCAAGTTCCTCAAAGCAAAACAAGACATCAAACAAATTCACTAAATTTTCAATTAGTAGTCGGACCCAGAGAAAGAAAAAAAAAAACGCTCCCTTTCTTTTCTTTATTTTTTATGATGGTGGTGTCCAGGCCAGCTTGCATAGACCTTGACTAATTTCACCTAGTACAAACCACCTCCCACCAACATAGGTATTAAGTTACTCTCTCAACCGAGGCTTATGCAGATGAGCTAATTAGACAGCGGAACTGTCGATGTGCACTCTATCTGGCCAAACATCACCATTAATTAATACTCAACTCGGCTAATATTATGATTTTATGCTAATGGGTATTATCGTATGATTTAGGGATATTATGGACCCAAAATGAGAAGAAAACTCGTCAAAGAAAGTGGTTGCATGCTATGAGGAGGCCTCGCCCCAACTCCCAAGATAGCATCAAATTATGAGTGTGAGATAAAGCTGAAACAGGCACAAACCATAAGGAGGCCAAGCTCCAATAAGGATCTAATTTCCTGAAAATAGTGCATGCCTTGAGCATGCAAAGCCTCATGTAGCACCAAAGAAGCGAGATTCTTCCGAGTCGATTTTGAACTGAATCAAAATGTGTACTACACCTATAAACACACTCTAAACACAATTTTGACCTGAAGAATGAAGAATGTTTATGCTACATGCTTACTAAACTTCTCTAAAGTGTGAACTTTACTTTTTCTATTAAAAAATTGTTTGTACTCAAATTCGTTGTTTTCTTTAGTCTTTCCTCTTTTTTTCTCTTTTCTGATGATGGTAGTGTCGGGTTATCTTGCACCTCAACTATATCATTGTGTACCTACTCACCAGCAACTGGAACTCGGTAACTCTGCCCGCCAAGGAACAGATGACTCTTTGTTGAGTAGTTTGCCTTCTCTTGGCCTGGTGCAGCTAACAGGCGACAAAAATATGACCGCTTTTAATTCGGAATGTAGCGTGGAAGGGATCTTCCGCAATGAAGCAAATGATCTAGCCAATCATTCTTCTACCGACTACCCAACACCTAATAGTTCTCCACCTACTTCCTTGACCCATATTCTTGAGTGTATTTCGTTGCTTTCAAAAGACTCTACAGAGTTAATTGCACTTCCCATTTATAATATAACTTTGAGCTTTGGTATTATAAATAATTTTTGGCTGTTTGATCTATCCCATGGTGTAACACTAGCACAAGCGTAAAAACAAAATGCTAGGAGACGAACGATTCTCATAAGAAATTTTCGATACAACTACACCCCATCACAAACAAGCCCTATAACACTCCTACCATGTCACTCCATTTAAATAACCTCACATAAAATACTTCTA
>NC_061122.1:1038780-1142627 GCF_002878395.1 Capsicum annuum | reverse complement strand
GTGTGTGTATATATATATATATATATATATATATATATATATATATATATATATGAACATATGAATATAGGAAAAGAAGGTGCAAAAAAATAAGGGAGCTTTTTCTTATTAGTTAAACTGATTAATCAAACCGTTAAGAATCAAAAGGGATAAATCAAAAATCTACAACAAGTATCTTACTCGTTTGATTATCGATTGCACGTTGACAAATCGAATATCAATAAATCGAATCGAACTAATCGATGCACACCCCTAATCTCGAGTGCACGTAGAGAGAATATACTAATATTAATTTTTTTCTGAATATAAGTCCTTCCATTATGAGTTATTAGTAACACAAGATTAAGTTCTAAAATTGCAAATTTAAAATGTTCGAACTCAAGGTAAATCTAAACTTAATTAAAATAAAATTCACTAATTGTTTCCGTCCCTTTCTTTTTAAAAAAAAATAATAATAATAATAATAATAATCAAAAATTAAATCTAGAATCAATCAAAATAAAATTCAAATCTAATAAACACGCTCGCAAGATTCTTTTTTTTTTTTGGTTCGTTTGTAATATTCTTTTTCTCTTTTCTCTTCAAAACAAAATTTTAATTATTATTTTAGCTACAAATGTCAGATGTCCTCATTGATTTTATTTCTTGTCGGGTATTTACGAGTGTAGTATATACATTTTATTTATTAACTAATTATTAGAAAAGTACCTAGTATTGATAATTTTTTACTGATATAAATATTCAATAAGATATGATATCAAAGTGAAATATACGGGCAAATTTATGAGGGTGTTTAGCTGCTTAGAACTTAGCTTAGAAATACCATATATTTCATTGTTAATGGGCTTAAATCATGTCATTATTTCTTGTGAAAAATTGTATCTTCGGCAATCGAAAATCCAACCTAAAATAGTAAATTTTATTGATTATAATATAGATATGTATTTCAGATCTTTAATTTTCAAATGTAATTGGTGATAATCTATGGATGAAAGTGTCACTATATATTATCTCTGTTAGAACAATAATGATAATTGTACAAGAAATTCAAAATAAAACTTAATTGACTTAGAGGCACGATAATACGCTTCTTGAAAATTGTTGGAGTCTCTCCCACGATCAAACGAAAAAACTAGTGACAACTCTATCTTCGAGATTCAACTAAGCCACAAAACAAATAGCATTCAAGAATGTTGCTCTTCTATTCTTGAATTGGTGATTTCACCATTTGATCAATGTCTCTCGAGTGTTTTTCAAGGGGAAAGTAGTTTTGAGTGCTTGTCTTTTCCAAACAAAAGAAATACTATTTATAGGGTAAAATTTGCATGCAAGTGAAAGGTATTAATTAAGCAATAGTTAATAGGTTTATGAACAAAAATTGTCTTTCTTTCAAGTTTCAAGAACCTGGAACGTAAATGAATTACAATTGTTAATGCATTTGTAACTCAAGATGCATTGCATTTTATTTGTAACTTAAAATGCATTTGTTTCAATATTAATTGAAATATAAAAAACTTTTAACCGATGTACTTGTTCCAAAAAAATGATTGAAACATAAACTTCAGTAATAACAATTCCCCACTTGTTTCAAGAAACTTTATCTTTAAGAAACAAAATTCTTTTGAGACATTAATCTAGCAACATGCATCAATAATGGTGTCTTTTGGACTTGAACCATTAGCTAGTGAAGACTTTCTAGATCATTGACTACTTAGTGAACAAATCTTGAACTAAGTGTTTCATTGAGTGAAGTAGAAAAATACTCCACGCATATTGCTATGTTCCGGTGAAATTCAAAATCCTTTGACACCTTAGGGCCATGTGTCCCGAATCCTTTTAACTAAGTACTTTAAGATTTCCCTGTTAAAATCTTATTGAAGCGGACTTCACTTCGCACTTAGTGTGGTGAATTTATCAAGAGTAACTTTGCATACTCCGACTAAGTAGTCTATAAATTTCATTAAGAGAAATTAATCTTATCCTCCTTTACAACAAAGTATCAGTAAATCTATCAAGAGTGTTCCTACACACTCCAATCGAAATCGGTGTATAGACTTAATAAGAGAATATAATCTTATTCTTTTCTTTTGTAGGAATACTGTCAAATCTATCAAGAGTGTTATTATTTACTCCAAACGATATCGGTCTTATAGATTTATCAAGAGAAAAAATCTCAACTTATGCACATCTACTCACTCTCTAGGGAAAAAGGAAATTTTATTGATATGCTTCACAATTGTAATTTTACTTGTTTTCCCCTTTGAACCTAAGATTACATCATTAGGTAGGGTTACCATAAAGTACAATCAATCTACAATAGACTTTATTCTCACCCCATTACAAGTTTGTACCACCAATTCCTTGCCTAACCCTTTAGACAAAGGATCTGCTAAATTGAGTTTAGACTTCACATATTGAAGCGATATTATGCCATCCTCCAATAATATTCTCACACTATTATGTTTGAGACGAACTTGTCTTGACTTGCCATTGTAACAATCACTTGAAGCTTGAAATATAGCAGCTTTATTATCATAATATATAGTCAAAGATGATATTGGCTTACCCCATAATGGAATATCTATCAGCATACTCCGCAGCCAATCAGCTTCTTCTCCAGCAGAAGACATAGGGATAAATTCTGACTCCATGTTTGAGTGAGTAATACATGTCTGCTTCTTTGATCTCCAAGATATTGCTGCTCCAGCCAAAGTGAAAATCCAAGCAGTAATAGATTTTAAGTCATTTGGATTAGAATTCCAACTAGCATCACTATAGCCTTCAAGAACTGCTGGAAAGGTAGAATAATGCAGACCAACATTAATTGTACCCTTCGGATACCTTAAAACACAAATTAAGGCATTCCAATGCTCAACTCCAGGGCTACCAGTAAACTTGCTCAAAGTTCCTACTGCATAACCAATATATGGCCTGGTACAATGCATAGAATACACAAGACTCCCAACAATCTGAGAATATGTCAATTGATCAAGAATATCACCAGAGTTTTGTACTAGTTTGATGTTAGGATCAAATGATGTATGAGCAGGCTTGTCGTCAAAATGACCAAACCTCTTTAGAACCTTCTCAATATAACTTGATTGAGTAAGAGTCAAACCACTTGCCGATCTTACAATTTTGATGCCTAAAATTACATCTGCTTCTCCAAGATCTTTCATTTCAAACTGAAAAACAAAAAAATATTTTGTTTCTTTAACTCTTTCAATATCAGTTCCAAAGATCAACATGTCATCTATATAAAGACATATTATAACACCAAATTTTTTTTGAAATTTACTAAATATACAGATATCTCCACCATTGATTAAGTAGCTATTAGAAATCATAACCTTTCTAAATTTATCATGCCATTGTCTTGGAGCTTGTTTTAATCCATAAAGAGATTTAAGAAGTTTACAAACTTTACGTTCTTGATCAGGATTGACAAATCCTTCTGGTTGTTTCATGTAGGCTTCTTCGTCTAGATCTCCATTTAGGAATGTAGTTTTCACATTTATATGATGAATCACAAAACCATGAATTACTGCTAGAGCAATCAAGAGATGAATAGAGATCATCCGAGCTACAGGTGCAAAAGTATCAAAATAATCAATATCTTTCAATTGAGTAAAGCCTTTAGCTACCAAACGGGCTTTGTTCTTATCTAAAGTACTATCGGTTTTTATTTTCTTTCTAAAATTCATCGGCAACCAATTGGTTTGCATCCACGAGGAAGATCTGACAATATCCATGTATTATTAGATAACATAGAATGCATTTCATCATCAATGGCTTCACGCCAAAATGGAGCATCATGTGAAGACATAACTTCAACATAACTTTCAGGATCCTTTTCAACCAAATAAGCTTGAAAATCAGGTCCAAAGTCTTTTGATTTGGCTATTCTTGAACTACGTCTTGGTTGGCTTTCTTCTAGTGGTTCAACTATCTTCATTTTAAGAGGAGAAATAGAAAAACTTGAATCTTGTTCAAAAGAATCTTTTTTCTTGGATATATATGCTCAAAAAAGTTAGCATGTATAGATTCAATAATTGTGTGAGGACTTGGGGTCTCAAGATTTGAAAATCTATAAGCCTTACTGGTTTGTGAATAACCAATAAAGACACAATCTACTCTTCTATAGCCAATCTTGGTTAAGTGTTGATTTGGTAATCGAACATGAGCCAAGCAACCTCATACTTTAAAATAATTTATATTTGGTTTTCGATTATTCCGAAGTTATATGGAGATGCATCATGATTTTTGAAAGTAATTCTATTCAAAATATGACATACTGAAAGTAAGGCTTCAGTCCACAAATTTTCAGATATACCAGATCCATAAAGCATAGAATTAACCATTTCTATGAAAGTCTTATTTTTTCTTCCTGCTACACCATTTTGTTGTGGTGTATAGGACATGGTCAATTATTTTTCAATGCCTTTTCTCTCACAAAAATCAATAAAATCTGACTTTAAATACTCTCATAATGGTAATTGTACAAGAAATTCAAAATAAAACTTGCTTGGCTTAAAGGCATGATAATACGCTTCTTGAAGATAGTTGGAGTCTCTCCCACGATCAAACGAAAGAACTAGCGACTTACTAATATATGCCATCGTAGTTTCAAGCTTTTTGAAAATAGTTTAAACTTTTTCTTTGCAAGATGAGAATTAATCAGTGACAAATTAATTATAATTAAGATATTGAATAAGTAATTAGTTGTACACATTTTTATTTATACATCCATCGAGTCTAAATCGTCTCTATATACATAATTACCTACAAATGAAAAAGGCATATTCACTCCGTCTATCTTAACTTATCTTGTACATAAAAAAATATTTGTTCAATTTCGTTAATTAAAAAATCAAGAGGTAATTTATCTTTGTTATTAAACATTATTCAGTATTCATGTCCTAACATTGAGATGATGACTTGTAAATAATGAGAATAATATATTCATAATATTATCAAATTATTTATTGTTTGTCATAGGCCGCGACAAGAAATGACTGAAAGAGACATTTTTATTTGTCGACTATTGACTTGAGATACACGTTGATGAACTTATTTTGTCCAATATTGTTCGTGAAAATGTGGAACATTGAGAGAATAATAGTGAGAATTTGAAATGAATAGAGTTGGAACTAACAAAATTTTTTGTTCCGGTCAATATAATGTTCATCTGCCCAACTGTGGAAGCCTATTTATTCCGGCGAATACCTTCTTCTCGTTCACTACGCCCTTCTGCCACGTGTCCCACCCACCCACCCACCCACTTTGCAGCTCTTAAATATTTCATGTGATCTAGTTTAGTCTAGCTATATATAGACACTGCATAGATCGAGAGAGAGACTTGGAGGGATAATGGATAATGGTAATATTTCAGGTGGAAATGGAAGAGGTTTTCATGGCTATCGCAGGTCATTCCCACAACCAACCCCTCCCACTCCACCTGGTATGTATGGTATCTACCTTCTCTTTTACTCGATCTGAACATTCGCAAAGCTTTATTTATATCATACAACAGTAGTAGTATGTTTTTCTAGGGGAGTTAATTTGTGCTCATCGATCTTGGAAATGAATGAATGTATGTTAGATGTTGGCCGGTGGTAAAAATGGAGATCAGCTACAGCTAGCGTATAATTCTTAATTAATTAGCTTGCTTGCTGTATATCATTAAATCTCTGTATATTTGCAAAGGTAGGTAGATGTTTTGTGTATCCATGGTAATGGTAATGGTGATGTTGGTGTCGATGGCCATTAATTAGTGGGTTTTGTTTGTTAATTAGACAAAAATGAAGGGAAACAAGTGGCATGCATGCAAACTTTGAACCTATAGAATGTCCTCTCTACCCCCTTTTCGACACGTGTCCCATCCAAAAAAAAAAAAAAAGAGTTAGGAGAAACAACGATCGTCATGTTCGAGTTACTCTTAGTATAAAGCAGTTTTTGTTAGGATACGCTTTACCATTTTTTCTTCCCAATTTCAAATTTAGTCAAATTTTAATATGAATATCGGACCTCAGACGTCAAATAAAATACCAAGAAGAAAAACAAGTACCGTCTAAAGTTAGTTAGCTAGTTAGCAAGTCAATTAACCACTTGTTTTACACAAAGGCGCCTTTAATATGTATTCCCCGTTTCGTTTTAGTTCTAAAAATATTTGTTTCAATTTAGTTGTCCTTTTTGCTGAAATCAAGAGTCTTTTATTATGTTCTTTCAATACTATCCTCAACATTAAATGACTAAACAAAGTGTATTTACTCAAATTTATATTTTCAAAGAATAATTGATAAGACTAATTTGGTAAAATAAACCCCCTAATAAATATTTTCTTGTCAAGTTAAAAAGGGCCAACTATTTTGAAACGGAGGGAGCATTAGCATAAAAATTATACTCAATTGCCTTGGTTAAAGAAGTCTGCTGAGGAGTTAAATGGAGTACACTGTGTTGCTTACTAAATTACCTCTATTTAATAAAATTTTCTTGAAAATGGAACAGTATCTAGGAATAGAGGGAGTATTAGTAGGATGGGGGACGATTAGTAAACGAAAGGAGTTCTTACTATTATCGTATTTATTTTGAGACAAAAGTGTGTTTTGCACACTAATTTCCGGATATATATATATGAAAACAGTGGGTAGTGTAATTTCAGTTACAATAATTTTTTGTCATATTCCTATATCAGAATTATGGTAAAAGAAAAGGCTTTTGATCAAAGGCAATTACTTATATGGTTTGGATGTTTATATAAATGCAATCGAGGGTTAGTTGAATAGCAAAGGAAATAAGATATAGTATGACGAAAAAACTATACATCACTGTGAAGCCTTTTGTTGTTATTTTATTTAGTCTGTATGTATTCACACCATCTCTTTTGTCCAAATAATATATAAGTCTGGGGAGTTTACATGAAATATTATTGTCCAAAATATGCCCACCTCATCTCTTCTCACATTAAATAGCAAATGTGACTTATTAATATTCAATAGGACTATAAAGTCTAGGCTAGAATATTGAAGAAATTATACCAATATTTTGATGATGATATATACTATACTATACTACTTTTGAAGTGGAGCCTTGGAGTAACTCTGGTAAAGTTGTTGCCATGTGAATAGGAGGTCACGGGTTGAAGCCTTGGAAACAGCCTCTGGCAGAAATGCAAATGCAAATGCGAGGTAAGGCTGCGTACGATACACCCTTGTAGCGGGACCCTTCCCCGGACACCGCGTATAGCGGTAGCTTTAGTGCACCGGACTGCCTTTTTTTTACACTATACTACTTTTTCATTTGAATTTATTGTTGTATGGAAATTAAGCTATGGAGATGAGCATGGGAGTGCCTGCTCAGGCAAACAATGGAGAAGATTCTGAATGTAGCATTCGGGAGCAAGACCGATTCATGCCGAGCGCCAACGTGATTAGGATCATGCGCAGGATCCTCCCTGCGCATGCCAAGATATCCGATGACTCCAAAGAGACCATCCAAGAATGTGTTTCTGAGTTCATAAGCTTCGTAACAAGTGAAGCAAATGAGCGTTGCCAGCGTGAGCAGCGCAAGACTATCACTGCAGAAGATGTGCTTTGGGCAATGAGCAAGCTTGGTTTTGATGATTTCATTGAACCTTTGACATTGTACTTGCATCGTTACCGTGAGTTTGATGGTGGTGACCGTGGATCCTTGAGGGGGGAGCCGCCTTTGATGTTGAGACGCGGAGTGTTTGATCCACCCAATCACCTGCTGCCTCCTAATTTTCCAATGGCTCATCACCAGTATGGTTACTTTGTGTATCCTCCACCACCAATGGGCAATGGCTATATGCAGGGAGGCGGAAGCACTTCTCATGCTGCTCTGGAAAGCGACGACGCTGAGTCTCCTACCGAGGATGAGGGTAATGAGTGATCAGAAATCAATTAACCTGTTGTTGAAACTTCAAAAGCAGTGAAGAATGTATGACTGTTTTTCTCTCAATCTTGTTGGGATGTTTCCTAATTTGCAATCTATTGACAATCTAAGATATTACTTTCGATGAGCTGCCTGTCTATTTCGAGTATCCGATTGGTGATTGCCAGGGAATTGCATATATCTTTATGCAAAATCCTTGAAACCAATCATGGCTATATGCAGTGATAAAGGACTCAAACATCACATTGACAAATAGAACTGCAACAAGCCAAACTACCCCTCATTCCTAACCTTAATCAATTTGTTGTAATGGATTACACAGAGCAAATGTTAGTAGGAACTAGGAAGAACTAGCTAGGACAGGCTATTTTGGTCGAATCTATTGGAAAAAAGGGACAACGTATCTGTTTGCCATCTCAAGAAATTGTCCTTTCCAGCATGCTTATGTACCCGAAAAGATGAGGGACAACACAAGGAAGAAATAGTCATATAGTGCAGAAAGAAAACTAAAGCCAAGTACGCTCTCAACAAGGCAAACTTCACTTCAATTGCTGTCTAGCCATGATAAATTCACCGTCTCTTAAACTCATGATCATCTTTCTCTTTTGTCTCTTCTAACCGTTCAATATCATGTGTTTTGATCTCGTGATCATCTTTCCCTTCCGTCTCTTCTTCCTGTTCAATATCATTATCACCCTCGCATCTTTTCCTTTGTGGAATCACTTCAAAGAATGACGTTTTCCAGTCTCCGGTTTCCAAGTATTTCAGAAGTATCTCTACCACTTGATTGACCGTAAGGACCTACACAAGACGTATACATGTTAGACAAACGGAGGGTTTTCAGAATTTTCTACTCAAACCATATATAAACTGGTAAATAAAAATTTATTGGCAAAGAAAGAGTATATACTATTGACCATATTACCAGTCTAAACAACAAAATGTTTGAAGCATAAAGACTTTCCATATGTTACCACCAATCGTATGTTCTCGCAAGATGCAAGATGAATCAGTTGAACACTCCAATTAACAAACTGGCCATCTAGACATCTCCTAATTTATGTGTCACGTCAGCGTTGGGCATCTACGTGACAATGTGGAGACAAGCTGACAAGTTGAGGTGTCTAGACGTGCATTCTCAAAGTTGGAGTGTCAGTTGTCAGTTGACGTGTAATAACTCAATTATTTTGTGAAATTAATTTGTTGGAAATTTTAATGATGTATGGCAAAGAAAAATTTTCAACTCATACGCCAGAAACAATTCAATACTGTATACATATCAATTCTCAAGCAAAGGAGAGATATATGTTTTTATTACAAAAAAGAAACCATTATGGCTATCCCTTTTACACTAACCATTCGGTTTCTGACTTTCTCATGTTATGGAGTAATGATTTGAAGTACGAAAGGATGTCTACTGATTAAGATGAGCAAAATTAGCTAACAAATGGCTCTTGATCTGTTAAGAACCCGTCTTCAACCCATTCTATTATGGGTTCAAAACCGCTTGACCCATATTCAAAATAGGTTGAGAGCGGACGAGTTGGGAGGGCACACAGATATGAGTGGAATTTGTCAACACTAGTTGTGCCAAAAGATATAAGATTCACTATTCATGCATCTGCCCAGTGGCTTCAAATTTGAATGATAAGCTACTGGACATTGATGTTAAAACTTCTTTGCTGATAAATATATGCTCCAAATGCTGAACCAAATTATTACTAGAAAGATAAATGGTGCCACTAAATAGATATGAGGTCCAACATCTTTGAGATATTTATAAAGTTAATATTGATATATTACCATAGAACTGGATAGCTTAAAGTGGTGTGGCATATATTGAAGGAAACACAAACAACATTGTTTTAGCTTCACGATAAAACCTCTCTCAGACTAGTATGTATGTCCTATGATTCTCGATGCCTCTTGAATAATTCCATCTTGAACTATCAGATCTAGGAAGTTTCGACCACTATGAAATGCCAGCAACAATTTGAAACTAACAGTCTATACTTTATACATGCTACTGACATGTGTTTTATCTCGGAATACATTCATACGTTAAGCATTTCAATGTTTTTAACTCTATGAAGCTCCTAACCGAGTACTCCAGAAAACTATGAGTCAATAATCCAATCTGCTGATTATTGACATCCTTTAACAAGAGAGGTCAAAGTCAAAGCACACAACTTTATACTATCCAGAAAAAAAGAAAAAAAAGCATAATACTTCGTTAATGTCCTGTGGAGTCATGGGAAAGCATTTAAAGAAAGTTTATATAACAAGGCATCAAACAGTCTTTAAATTTTCTTCCAGCATAGATATAGGGAGTTCAAGACATATTGAGAGCCTTATTCGCCAGTGCTGTTTCTCAGGTGAACTAATTGAGGCACATAGCATAGCAGCGCACAACTTAAATAATCGTCTTAAGCAGCAGAAAAAACTTTTGAACATTGCCGCAAACACTCAGATATTACCTCATTAACATAGTCTACAATAAAGGGTCTTAAGGCAACCGAGTGAAGTAGCACAGTGATTCACAACACTGAAAATACCTGGGAACTGGACATCTTTAGGTAAGTTCCGATTGGGAGTTTTGCTGTTTGAATCCCTTGGTCTTCTGCTTTTTTCATGGTTAGCCCTTTCCACCGATTCCTATCCACCAACCCACCAATGATATATATATGCTTTGGATCTAGGACGTCTAGCGTTGTTTCTGAATCTGCAGTGAGATATACAAGACGTTCTTTCTGATCTTGGAATGCCTCAATATATGGGCGATTCTCTTTCTCAATTATCCACTTGTCAAATCCTGGTAGCCTCTGCAACTGATCTTGCATTTCTCCTTGACAGCCAGTCAACCAAAGGTGAGCTGGACAACTGCATCTTCCATTCACTGCATAACAGTACATGATCTGCCACAAATCTAATTTAGCTTGTTCGCTTCAAACATGTAAGGTAAAAGTGCATTTGTAAAGCAGAAAGAAACAGGAAGAACTAATTCAAGATTCAGCTTCATGACATGACTCCATGAGTATTCAAGAGTTCTGCAACTGTCACAGACACCCTATATAACCAGATCAGCTAAGGATATTGGAATAAATACAGTGACTTTAGGCTTTTAGCGTTAGAAGTATTTCATGCGAAAAGGCACCATTTCACCAAACATAAGTGCCATCTCCTAGTCAGACAGATCAAAGCACGTCAAGATTAGATTTTTATTACCCGTCGCAGCTGTTCTCGCTTCAGTCCAATCCCAAAAAGAATAATGCGACCAATTAGATATTTTTAATCATGAAAAATTACGGTACATAGAAAAGAACTACAAGCAAGTATATATATTAATATATATATCCACAATAGACGGGCTGTCATTCCTTTCTCATACCATAAGTATGAACTTCTTTATTGCGTTTCGGTCATTGCACTGTTATGATGATGTTACTGTTCCTTCCCCGAATGCTCTACAATGCTTTTCTATTAGCTGCCCATGTTTTGTCCACTGTTGTTTTTCATTTTCATTACTACTTTGATTTGCTACAGTTGAGCCCGGGGTCCTTCAAGAACAGGTATGAGTATACCTAAGGCCCTTTCACTACAACAACATACCAAGTGTATCCCCACATAGTGGGGTCTGTGGAGGGTAGAGAGGTTACGCAATCCATACCACTACCCCTAAAGAAGTAGAGAGGTTTGTTTCCGATTGACCCCCGACTCAGGACAAAAGACAGAAAACAAAATCGAAATAAAACATGAAACAGGATGTAATAATGTAATACAATCACATAGTAGTACCCTACCCTATCAAACCGGGTGCACACCCCTCACCACAATCTTACGACAACTAATAGCAAGGCTACCCCAAAGCACTCCTATCTACTAGCTACGCCCCTCTAACCTAATTCGCGTCTTCCACAACTTCCTATCTAGGGTCATGCCCTTGGAAAGTTGTAACTGATACAGTGGGGCAAACAGAAACTTAACAAGAAAAGAAGAAGGGAGAAACCTGTTGAACGAGGCTGTGGAGCTCACTGGAATTCATGAGGCGATCAAATTCGAGATCAATAACTACATTTTGTCCATTTTGTTTAGCATTATTGAGTCTCTGCATCTTCTTCCCTTTCTCCTCAGAGCGTTGATCCATTCTCTCTTTCCTTAAACACTTTCTTGATTCAATCAAATGTTGCTTCTCCTCTTCGGTTGATCCGGCTAGCTTCTCTTCCCATTCTTTACGCTTGCGTTCACCTTGTATCCTCTTCTGCTCTTTCAGTAATGCCTTTTTCTCTGCCTTTTTGGCTGTGTATCTTTGTTGCTTTAACAGTTTCTTCTGTGCATTCTTTGACAGTGCTGGACGTGGCTGTTGTTGTTGTTGTTGTTCAAGGACTTCGACTTGTTCCTCTTCATCTGCCATTGTACTGTTTTCCTTTACCTTCTTCCATTGCTTAACAACATAAGCAACTGAGCTCTCCAACTCTGGGCCTCCACTCTTGCACTCCTGCCCCAGGCCCAAGAAGAGTTTTATTTATTTTTTGGAAAGTATTTTAATATTTTAATTTTGGACGAAAAATAAAAATCCCAAATTATAGAAAATCTCGGTATTTTGCATATTTACTGAAAATCTCGATTTGGATCTGTCGAGATACATAATTAGCTCTGGATACATCTAACGAAGATACATAATTAACTTTCTATACGTTTTTTCTGATTTCGGATATGTCAAGATACATAATACATCCAACGAAGATACATTTTTCTTCGTAAATATACATAATTAGCTTTATAAATATATATATATATATATATATATATATATATATATATATATATATATGTATATATATATATGTATTTATTTATTTATTCTGAATCTGTCGAGATTCGTAATTAGTTTTCACTATATCCAATAAAGATACATAATTAGTTGAGATTTCTGTAATCACTTTGTAAGGGTGTGATATTGTCTGAATATGATAAGTATGGTGTATGTTTATGTTGTTTTTTCTTTTATTCTACATACATTAGTATGACTGGGTCGGGTGACGAGTAGAGAGTTTGGTCCCATGTCAGGGGTTAGGAGTCAAAGTCAGGATTGGGATTCGAGGTTAAAGCTTCATTGAGAGCATAGTATACCCCAGTTTTACAACGTACTTCAATTCCTCGCTAAAGTAAACCCCTACAAAGGTACCAGCCGGGATGATCAGACTAGACCTTTGGTTTCAGATTTTGAATTGGGCCTCGAAGCAGAGCAAGAAAATAGCTTATTTTCTAAAAAAACATATTTCTTCATTCAGAACACAACCATAATCTTTATAAATTAATAGCTCCAGGGATTACCACGTGCAAGACACGTGACATAAAGACTCTCGTATATCTAAACACTAAAAACTATAAACTAACGTTAAAAGTATTTAAAAAATAAATTATAATTAATATTTTTTTATTATTTTAAAATATTAAAAATTATATATTCTTTTCTCCATTTAATTTGATTCACATATTCGATTTGATTTATACATGCAGCAAAGAGACAAAATTGAAAGTTAGGTGGTAAGGTAAAGAAATAAGATGGAAATAGAGGGACATAAAAGGAAATAAAAATCTCAAGGGAGTTTGAAAGTAAAGTGAATCTGGAGGATAAATATGTGCTGAAGTAAAGAGGGGGGAGCCTTATAGATTTGTTTGCATTTTTCAACTTCCTAATACAGTAAGTACACATACACTATATGTTTTCTCTCTCTTCTCTTTCTTTGTCGAAACGAACAGCTAAATGTCCTAAAAACTATCTGTGAGGTCGAGCGACGATGGGTACAAAGCTCCAATTCCAGCTGAAGGAGGTCGGATCCAAGCTTGATAATCCTCCAACTACTAAAGACTCTCTTATCAAACTCTTAAAGGTAGTTCAAACTTCCAACTCCTTAATTTTCCCTAACTAACTGACTTAGTTGTTTAATTGTTCACATTCAATGCACTTGTCTTCTTATTTTGCTGTTTTACATGATAAGTATCTACTTAGTTGAAGCTCATGCACTCTTGCCCCGTTGAAGAATTAGGGTTCCTAAAATTGGATAAAGTTTCCTTCTTTAATTTGAGTATTTTGGTTTCTTATTTGATTTTATTCTCTAAGACTAAGCTGCTTGAACTATTTATTATGTATGTATGTATGTATGTATGTATGTTGTGCTTTTTCGATTGTCTTTTCAGGAAAATTTCCATTAAGAAACTCTAAAGATTACCACTTTAGGTTGCACATGTGCTTCTTTCCCAGAATTAAAGCTTTAATTGATTCTTAGGAATGAATATACAAGCACACTATGCTGGATTAATAGCTACAAAAACAACAACAACAACAACATACCTAGTGTATTCCCACATAGTGGGGTCCGGGGAGGGTAAAATGTATGCCGTCCGTACCACTGCCTCCGAAGAGGTAGAGAGGCTATTTCCGATAGACCCCAGGCTCAGTACAAAAAGACAGTTAACAAATACGTAATAAAACAATTTATGCTCTAGTATCAAGCTACTTGAACAATTTATTATGTATGTTGTGCTTTTTCGCTTGTCTTTTCCACTTGCTCAATTTAGGGAAAGCGTTCTTCTTTAATTTGGGTGTTTTACTCTTTTCTTCTTTGATTTCATGCTCTAGTATTAAGCAGCTACTTGAACTATTTATTATGTATGTTGTGCTTTTTTTCCACTTGCTCAATTTAGGGAAAGCTTTCTTCTTTAGTTTGGGTCTTTTACTTTCTTCTTTGATTTCATGCTCTAGTATTAAGTAACTACTTGAACTATTTATTGCGTATGTAAGTTGTGCTTTTCGGTTGTCTTCTGCACTTGCTCAATTTAGGGAAACTTTATTTCCATTAAGAAACACTCTAAAGCTTTCCAATTTAGGCTGCACATGTGCTTTCTTCCCAGAATTAAAGCTTTAGTTGATTCTTAGGAATGAATATACCAGCACACTGTGCTGGATAGACTCAAATGATACTATCTCCATAATTGATGTACTAGACTCAATTTAGGAAGAGATAGTAGGATTTGATGTACATGTTGTAAATACTGACCACTACAGGTTCAGTACTGTTTTTGAGAAATATACAAAGTTCAATCCTTGGAAACAGCCTTTAACAGAAATGCAAGGTAAGGCTGCGTACAATACACCCTTGTGGTGGGGCCCTTCCCCGGGCCCTGCATATAGCGGGAGCTTTAGTGCACCGGGCTGCCCTTTTTTACCAGTTTCAAAAAAATATACAAGCACAATGTGCTGGATGAATAGCTATATATTATGTGGTCAGTTTGCTCAATAGAAACTTCATCTACTATTCCCTTGGCTTCTCCCCTTTGCATTTCAGATATTCTATCCCTTGAGTGCCTTTTTTGATAAGGTACTCTATCCCTCAAGTGATTTTACTTAAGCCAGACAAATGTAATATAAATTACCCCTGCTTGCATAAAAAATTGAGACTTCTTTAAAACCTTTTTTTCTGATGGATAATTTAAACCTTTTCTACACTCTTATCATTTATTGAATTTTAGTATGTGTCTTTAAGATAGTAGTAATGACATCACATTTAAATTTGAACCAGGAACACTCTCACTCGACATCAACAGGGATACGTTAATGTTGATCTTTAATGCTTCAAATGATGTCCGTCCAATTCTATGTGCTTTCTCATTTACTTGTTAAATTTTGTTTGTGCTCGATATTGAACTGCTATAAGTGTCATTTTCTGATAATTGGAAGCCACCATTTTTGTCTGCTTTGAGACCTTCTCAGTTTTAACATCTTGTACACTTTGCTTTCTGCTTAGTTATAGGTCCCTCTTAACACCGTACTAACGGTTATACTTCATCAAAGTGGTATGCATATGATGATCTTATCCCAACTTTGAGCTAACTGTAGTTTTACTGTTCTTGTCTTGATATTCAGTCTCTTGAAAAAGAGTCAGTGAGCAAATCGACTTTTTGAGGTTTTGTGTGCTTTTGGGTCGTTCTGGTGTTTGCTTCTTTGGGTCAGTTTGCAAATTGATGTGTGCTTTTAATGCGTTTGTTGTTGTCTCTTGGGTCTGTATCTTTTTCTTTTCGGAATCTTGTATTGACACTTCTCTTGAGTGCTATTCCTTGTCAAACTCTATGGATCCTATCCAATTAAAAAGTCCTGAGCTCTATGTATCCAGTATAGTTTTTCTTCATTTTTACTGCGGGGACGTATCCAGTACAGTTTTTAATATGATCTTACGTGGTTTAACTTATTTTCTTTTCGTACGATTGGCTATGAGGATTTTACTTGTGCTTCTAAAAGGATATACTGGATAAATGTCTATTGCATATGGGTTTTATAGAGCTACTTTTGTATTTTCAAACTGCTTTTGTAACCTCCGGATTGCGTAAAGGTTTGTGTTATTGCACACTTGAGATTCAGTTCTGTGCTTAACCTATCCGTTGCAGTAATGTTTGATTGATTCTATTGCAAACTTGTAATGTACGATTGGATTTTGCACAAGCAGCAAGGTTCAGCATTTCTTTCTGAGTTGGAGCAGTCACCAACAAAAGCTATGTTGGAGGCCATGCAGCCCTTACAAGCTGCTATAGTTAAACCAGAACTGCTAAAGCATCAAGATAGGGAGGTTAAGCTTCTTGTTGCCACCTGTATCTGTGAGATAACAAGAATTACTGCACCTGAAGCTCCGTACAGTGATGATATTCTAAAGGTAATTATAATATAATGGTACAGACTCGATGTCACATTTATGTGACCTTGATTTGCCCATGGAGTAACTAAAAAGTAAAAACCTGTTTTGTGCTTTGATTCGAGTCAGGACATCTTCCATTTGGTTGTGAGCACTTTCAGCGGCTTAGGTGATATAAATAGTCCATCTTTTGGAAGAAGAGTTGTCATCTTAGAAACTCTAGCAAGGTATAGATCATGTGTTGTAATGCTGGATCTCGAGTGTGATGATCTTATCAATGAAATGTTCCGGACTTTTCTCAATGTCGTCAGGTGAGCTTTATCTTGTATTAAATGTCTTGTCAGTAAACATTGTGGCAGATATGTCACCCCGTAGTGCTGCTGCATTCTCTTGCCTTTCTGAAGAATTTGGCTCCACGGCTAAAAGTTTTAATTATTTATTTTTTTTAAAAGAAAATATACGAATTTCTGGTCTTTGATGGCAGTTAGTATCTTCTTTTGTAAGGTATGTAATTATATTAATCCTGGAAAACCCCATGTGATCAAGCATTATTCTAATAATCGGGAAACATACATTAAATTATGTGTCTCTATGAAAGACATCTATTCTTCTATACAATTAGGGATCGCATTGGTGCCTCAAAAAGAAAACAAACAAAAGAAGCTATTTTTCGAATGTATCCATTTCAATGTTCCCTTATTTCTCTCCTCGCATACTGTCGACATAAGGGTCAAAGGGGCAACCTCCCATGCCCTTAGTCTTCTTTTCCTGCTTTAAATGCTCAGCTATGCGACTCCTCACCTATTGCCACCCACAATGCCCATCACATCTAATAATTTTTTGATAAGGTGAATACTGTTATTGGGACATTTAGTAATGAGTTCAATTGGATGGCTTGAACTCTGGCCAGTTGTCTTTGGGTATTGTTGATATGGAAACTTCTGTTATATTCAATTTTGTTGAAAGGTTTTAGTAGGTCCTACCATGATTTGCCTCCTTTTGCTCTTGAACACGCCAAACAGTGAGATAGAAGAGAAGGAGAAAGATTAAATCATGCTATACAAAGAGGGGAACGAAAATGACAAGGAAACATGACAGAGAGTGAGAAGAAAGGTGAGGAGTGAGGTCGACATAGGTGGGAGAAAGTATTACACCTTGAAGATACATATATTTCCCAAAATTAGTTGCACTGCCAGGAGTTTTGTCAACCACGTATTATAAATCTATTTAGGTCCATTAATATTTTTTTTTTGGTCGGAACAACCATTTTCGCCTTCCAATTATGTCACAATGGTTTAATCAACTTATTTCAGCCACTCTGCTCTGGGAAAGCCATATTGATCAGTTTTTTTTTGGTAATGAGCATTGGGTAATGCTTTCCTTTTTTATTTTTTTAATCCGCACTTCTAAGTGTGTTGGTCGAACTCTGACAGAAATGCCACTAGTATCGGATCCTCCGAAAGTAGTGCATTTTTGGAGGATCCAACATGGGTGTGGCTGCATTTTTGGAGAATCCGAGCAACATAGTTTCTGAGTGTTCCTCAGCCTGTCAAATAGATAATCTGTGTGATTGACTATGTGAAAAAACTGAAGGTAAAACAAGTTAAGTTTTACTGCATATTTAAATGTTTGTGCTTAATTTAGGAAAATAATTAAAGCATTCATCGTGATGAAGGTATGCAAATATATGTAGTGATGAAATTTTATCTGAAAATTTAAAAATTATAGCTACTGTTGTTTCTGTGTTTTTGTTGCTTCACCTTCCTCCCTAATTCAATAATTTCCTGTCTTGTACACCACATATGCAGGGACGAGCATCAAGATAGTATTCTGACATCAATGCAAACTATTATGGTTGTTCTCATAGAAGAGAGTGAAGAGATTCGTGAGGATCTTTTACATGTCATTTTGTCAGTTCTAGGTCGTCATAAGAAAGTAAGTGTTTGTGTCTCATGACGAAATATCAGCAGAAGTTTTTCTTTTCTTTGGGTGCTTTATCCTGAAGAACTTCGGTTTTAACGCCTCTGTCAGGATGTTTCAAAAGCCGGGAGGGGGCTTGCTATGAAGGTCATAGAGCAGTGTTCAGGAAAATTGGAGCCCAGCATAAAAGAGTTTCTTGTAACTTCAATATCTGGAGACAGCAGTCCAACAACATTTGAAATTGACTACCATGAAGTCATTTATGATATATACCGTTGTGCTCCTCAGATCTTATTAGGAGTTGTTCCCTACATCACAGGAGAACTACTGGTGCATTAATTTCTTCTCCCATCTCTGATTTTGGGCTCAACTTATTCTAATGAAAATTATGTTAAATCCGCGCTTTATTTTTCAAACATGTCTTGACAACTTACTAGTCTCTGTTGTTCTCTCTTCTTTGCATGGTTGGCCCTTTATAGTATCTGTTGTAGTTTAATGGAATTTAGCATTACTTTATTTGCCATAGAATATCTGCAGATGTCAATCTTGAAGAAGTTGACCAACTCTATATGTACCTAGAGTCATTTTGTCTTCATTTATATAGGGGTCTTGTAGTTTAATGGAATTTAGCATTACTTTATTTGCTATAGAATATCTGCAGATGTCAATCTTGAAGAAGTTGACCAACTCAATATGTACCTAGAGTCATTTTATCTTCATTTATATAGGGGTCTTGTCCTCCCTTCTTACTTCTGACGATCTAACGTACAAGCTTGAATGTGACAGACAGATCAATTGGATGTACGATTAAAAGCTGTGCACTTAGTTGGGGATCTTTTTGCTCTGTCGGAATCTGCTATCTCTGAGGCATTTCAACCAATTTTTTTGGAATTTCTGAAGAGACTTACTGATAGAGTAGTTGAGGTCAGAATGTCTGTTCTTGAACATGTCAAGGGATGTCTGCTGTCAAATCCATTTAGACAAGAAGCGCCTCAGATCATCTGTAAGAATATGGGCAATCCTTCCTTCCTTCCTTCCTTCCTTTATATTTATGTATTCAGTTGTTAATCTAATCTAAACATGTTTCAGCTGCCCTCCGGGACCGGCTGTTGGATTATGATGAAAATGTGCGCAAGCAAGTTGTTGCTGTGCTTTGTGATGCGGCATGTAATGCCCTTACGTCCATGAAGGTTGATACAATTAAGCTGGTAGCAGAGCGGATTCGGGATAAATCTGTATGTAACGTGTCTAGTTTTCGGAGTTTAGTCGACTTTACATCGACAATAATGCATTCTTACTCCATCTTCTGATGGCTGTATGATCTCATGTATTCAGCTTCTTGTGAAAAGATACACGCTGGAGAGGCTGGCTGATATATACAGAATCTATCGCTTAAACTCTTCCAGTGGCTCAGTTGAAGGCGACGACTATGATTGGATTCCGGGGAGGATTTTAAGATGTTTTTATGACAAAGATTTCAGGTAACTTGCCTTGAATTTTTTCTTGCGGAATGATAAAATATGATTTTGATAAGTGAAAGATGGATCAATTATTTCCTTAGCTAAATGGTGAGAAATCAAGAACTAAAGTATTAAGCTGTTTCTTGGTAATCATAAACATTTGGAAAGTGACTCTTCTACTGGAAACACAAACCCCCAAGTTATACTGTACAACAACAACAACATCATACCCAGTGTATTCCCACACAGTGGGGTCTGGGGAGGGTAAAGTATGCGCAGCCCATACCCCAAGTTATACTGTAGTTCCTGAATATTCGTATTTTGTTCCCCTGTGCATATCTTAAATTGGAGTTCTGGAATTTGAAGCTGCACCACCAGAAATTATATTTTTTTTAAAACTTGGTTCCATCTGTCAAGCACTTAGTAAGGACATTATTGACTATTGTTTTTTTCTACAGATCGGACATCGTTGAGCACATTCTATGCTCATCCTTATTCCCTAATGAATTCTCAGTCAAGGATAAAGTTAAAAACTGGGTTAAGGTTTTCTCGAGTTTTGACAAAGTAGAGGTTAGAGCACTTGAGAAGCTGCTGGAGCAGAAACAAAGGTTTGTCATGAATGTTCAATCCTGATAACGGATGTTTCTGGATGTTGTTTCTGCCTTCTTTTTTCCCTCCCTTTTGTAGTACAACCTAAACTACATATTGATCGAGTTTTGGACGGTGCTTCAGGTTGCAGCAAGAGATGAGGAGGTATCTTTCTTTAAGGCAGACGCTTCAGGTATGTAACTCTTTCACTCTTTGTTCTTGAACAATAAAAGGCTACAAGTGAACAATTATAGGCTACAAGTGAACAATTATAGGCTAACAGAACAACAATGTAAATAATTGCAGGATGGTGATGCCACTGAGATCCAAAAAAAAGTTGTATTTTGCTTCCGCATCATGTCTCGTTGTTTTACTGATCCTGGAAAGGCAGAAGAGAGCTTTCAGATTCTTGATCAGTTAAAGGATGCTAATGTCTGGAGGATATTGATAGCTCTCATTGATCCAGACAGTAACTCTGTTCGAGCTTCTAGTTCTCGGGTAACGAGAATACCTAGTTTTTAATATAATGTAGTTTTTTCACTTCTTGTTATGTCAACTAATATATAAAGCCGCTGAAATGCCTAGGTATGTATGAATACATGGCAGCTTTCTTATGATGTTTTTCTCTTGTCAGGATGAATTGCTTAAGATCCTTGGCGAGAAGCATCGGCTCTATGACTTTCTGGGCACACTTTCTTTAAAGTGCTCATATATACTTTTCAACAAGGAGCATGTAAAAGAAATCCTTCAGGAGATGAACATACAGAAATCTGCTGGAAGCACTGATTTGGTTTTGTCTTGCACACATCTTCTTGTGGTAATTTAGTACTAACTTGCTTCATCTACATAAATGCATTTTTCTTGTCCTCATGTTTGTTTGCTAGATTTATATATAACCTATAAAGAAGAGAATTGAAATGAAAGGCGTTTTTGGTTGAAGCATTGGATGTTCAAAATGGGTTATATCGATATGCATCCTATCGGCTATATTCTGGTAACATTATAGCTGGTAATAGTGGTGCCTCAAAGGCATCTATGATTGTCTTGTTTGCAGAACTATCACATCCTCTAGAGTCGGCCTAAATTATAGTGCCCTATAAATTGTGAGCAACTCGGTGCATTACTACCATCAGATGTCACTACAAAAGTTTCATCTCTGATTTAATCAATTATCCATGTCTTTTTGAAGTATGAAATCAATTATCCATGTTTTAGAAAGTACATTTTTTCCTTTTCTGCATCTTCTTTCAATTCATGTCTTTCTTTGATGAACATTGCAGATTCTTGCACGATTCAGTCCATTTCTGCTTAGTGGAATTGAGGAAGATTTGATACATCTGCTTGAAGATGATAATGAGATAATTAAAGAAGGTGTCTTGCATGTTTTGGCAAAGGCTGGTGGAGCCATCCGAGAAAAATTGGGAGATTCTTCAAGGTTCACATTTGAAGCTCTTATTCTTTTGGTGCTAGTTCCTTTCTGCAATATACTGAAATGTTATGCTTGTAACTTACAGGTCATTAGACCTTATGCTGGAGCGGATTTGTTTGGAGGGAAGCCGGAGGCAGGCCAAGTATGCTATTCATGCACTTGCATCAATAATGAAAGATGACGGGCTCAAGTCACTTTCTGTTCTATATAAGGTAAGCCATAATCTCACTATATCAATAGTTGATTTATCCTCTCTCGAGGTTTATCTTCATCATATATTGGTGAAGTGTTTGGGTATTACATTACTTGTGCAATGTGCAGAAACTTGTTGATATGCTAGATGAGAAGTCACATTTACCTGCTGTACTGCAATCTCTTGGATGTATTGCTCAGACTGCTATGCCAGTCTTTGAGACGAGGGAGAAAGAGATTGAGCAGTTCATAAAGAAAAACATATTGGAGCTTAGTCATGTATGTCTTCTTGAACTAATCCCAAATTATGTGACATTGTTTACCTCCTCCTTTAGCATTCATCTAAAGGCAAACTATTCTTTTCAGACATCAGAAGGTAAAGCCAAAGAAAGTTGGGAGGACCGAAGTGAGATCTGTTCAATGAAGGTCAGATTTCAATGGTTTGGTTATTTCCGTTACGATTTTCAAAATTCTGAGTATATTCTAAAGGATAAACATTTTCGTTCAACATTGATATACAGATATATGGAATTAAGACACTGGTCAATAGTTATTTACCAGTGAAGGATGCCAACCTTCGGATGGGGATTGATGACTTATTGGGAATCCTGAAAAACATACTCTCATTTGGGGAAATCTCGATGCAAATTAAGTCAAGGTACTGCTACCGTGCAGGAATTATCCTCTTGTGGTGGTGGTGGTGTGGGGTCTGTGTGTGGGGTGGGTGGGTGTCAATACATGGATGTGCTTTGCGTAGTTTGTTTCAAGGCTTTCTTTGGCATTTTGCAGTTCGGTTGACAAGGCCCATTTAAGGCTTGCTGCAGCAAAAGCTATGCTTCGTCTATCAAAGCACTGGGACCACAAGATTCCTGTGGATGTCTTTTACCTTACTCTTGGGACATCAGAGGTGAAGTTTCTACCACCTACAACGCCTTAAATAGATGACATAGGTCCTGCTGATGTCCCACCTACACAACAATTTTTAGCAATAGGTTTCTAGAGACAAGTTGTGTGAATAGTTATTTATTTCAACTGTTAATGCTACTAGGCCAGTTTTCCTCAAGTCAAGAAGTTATTCCTCAACAAAGTTCATCAATACCTAAAGGATCGTTATTTGGACCCAAAGTATACTTGTGCCTTCTTACTTGACTTGCAGTTTCAGCAGCCAGATTTTGAAGAGGTATGAATTGTGATTGCTGTACCGGCAGGGCTCTCTTGGTTATATATTTATACTTATTTGTTGATGACTTTGTTATCTCCCAATTATTGACAGATCAAGAGCAACTTAAGTGATGTTATCCAGATCTATCAGCAGGGGAAGGCACGTCAACTTTCTGCGCAATCTGAAGCTATTACCCCAATTCCTTATCCAGAATATATTCTACCATATTTGGTCCATGCTCTTGCTCATCATTCTTCATTTCCTAACATTGATGAATGCAAGGATGTTAAATTATATGAACCTACTTATAGGTACAAGTGTTTCCTGGCCTTATTGATAGTTGCTTGCATGTATAGAAGTTTAAAAGAGCTTGAGGCTGCCTCAAAAATGCATTTCCGTGATCCTCTTCCCCCTCTCCTAGCCCCCCTCCCCAATCACGATAACCACCACCACCACCACCACCACCACCACCACCACCACCACCACCACCACCACCACCTCAATCATTCTCACGATTCGATGAAACCTGTTTTCGGCCTACATATCTGTAGATGCTGACCTTATTTGTATTTGATCTTCACATCATAAGCAGGGTTACTTGCATAATATAGACTACTGTAGTAACCCCCTCTTTTACCAGTTTTAGAAGTCTTGGTGTGATTATGCTGTTTATGGTTAGCTCTTAGTACTTTGCTTACTGAAATAGTTTATGGTGGACTTCATCTACGTGTAGTGCTTGCTGTAAGTTATAACCCCACCCCCCACCCCCCACCCCCCACCCCCACACACCCACTCTCCTAAAAAAAAGGGTGGGTTGGATATCTTGTTTTTATTTTGGGAGGAAAGGAAGCGTGTACAAGTTGTTTGCTTGCATAACATAAGAGTACCATAGGATTTGGTTCTCTTCACCAGTCTCTCTATAGAAGTCTTACTGAAACACCACGGTAATCAAAGGAAAAAAAGAAGCTTACTGAAACAATACGTGATGGACTCATCTAAATGTAGCTCTGGTTGTAACCTATTCCACAAAAAGGTGTTGCTTGGAGTGTTGGCCTTTCTTTCTGTGGGTGGGGAGGGAGTGTGTATTAGTTTCTTATTTGAAGAATAGGTCCAAGTTCCCACACCTCCGTCATTGCAATTCCTACTTACATTCAGCAACTGTAGCTTTGGGGTTGAGCATGCTATGATAGATAAAATATTCCTCTTTTTTTCTAATGAGGACATATTGTTGTTGATATGTGTCTTTTTGGCACCTTTTGTACTCTTTTCATAAAGAAACATGTAATTGTCATGCTTCTGTGAATAGTTTCAGAAGTTTCTATTTTGTGTATGTTATTCAGTCTTGGCTGATGTTTTCATCAAAGCTTATCCTGAATTTGAACTAGGCACTGTATGAACACAGTAAGACGACCTTTTGAAAGAATCCAAAACATGATGTGGCATATTTACATTTTTAATAAGCCTATTTATAGTTCCTATGAATAAGCATTTGTTTGCAACTATAGGCATACTCTTCTCATTATTTAACTTCAGGCCACCCTTTTTGGGATGGGTACGTGTGAAGTCTCCAACATTGGATCCTTTAGTGTCATGATGACCTTCTGAAGATGCACCCAAGGCCTTTATATGAAGTCAGTTGTATTGTAATTATGTTGTTGGCCATTGTTTGTTGTCTGTGTGACTGTGTGCAAGTTTGTCTAATGGAGTTACATTGTGATCAGCAACATTTATGTAGATTTAGTTGCTGCATCTGGAGAAACCCTGGTTCTCAAAGCTCCAACTTTTGTTGAATATATTTTAATGTTTTGTGTCAGGCAATTGTATATTTTCCTCTCAATGTTGGTGCATGGAGATGAAGAGGGTAAATCTGAAGGTGGTTTTAGTAAAGACAAGGAAAGCATTTTAACTATTAAGTCTATCCTTCTCAGTATAAAACATTCAGAAGATGCAGTAGATTCCACAAAATCAAAGGTAACAAAGGATTAATGTATCAATGCCTATCAGAAAATGTATCAATGCCTGTCATTCTTCTCTTCAACCTTCTATCACTTAGTGCCAGCGGAATATATGCACAAACAAAATAACAATAAGTGTGGACAGCTGAGAATTGAGATTATCCTGCTATTTGATTGTATGAATACTTTTGCAGAACTCATATGCTGTCTCAGACCTTGGCTTGGCGATTACAAATCGGCTAGTTCCTAACCAGGATGATCTTAAGGAGTTGAAATCCTCAGTTTCACTACCTCCATCGCTTTACAAACAAAATGAGAAGGATGAAGAGAAGGACCAGTCTCTGGTATGCCATGTTAGATGCTTTGCGTATTATTTGTGTCATAGACCTTCATATTTCAATATAATTATATTTCACAGGCTGAATGGGTGGAAAAGTGAGGTTCATCAGTATTTAGCCTTTGTTTAGCAATGGTGTATGTTTCTATATTTTTTTGATGAAGATAATTTTGATACTGTTTAGTACCAAGAAGGTTATCAAAAGTAAAAAAGACAAAAGCATGATCTCAGCAACAGTTACAAATTAAGGCATCAAAAAAGTCCAAAAGAAATGATGAATTTTCCAGCGTATTTGTCCTCCACCAAAAGTATAGATTTTGTATGCATCTTTACTTTACAGCATATAAATTTTGTTGGCATCTTTACTTTACAGCAATAGTATGTTTTTTTATTTACTTCAAAGCACCTATTGTTTCTTTTCATTCAAATTGTCCACGAATACCAAGTGGGGTAAAACATGATCCCTGCAACAGTTACATCATCAAGGCATCCACATTAAGAAATGCTGTCTGTTTCTATAATGACAAATTTTATGTCTCACTTCAGAGAAAGTGTTGGATTCACTACCCCGAGTAAATTCTCTCTTTCTTCCTCTTATCTTTTCCAGACTTGTTTTCTACACAAAATTTCAACCTGTATCCTGTTGGTAGGACTCCTTGCTGACTTCTATTACAATGACCCTCTGTAATTTTTCTTATTTGTAAATTTACTCTCTTTCTTCTTCCTCTTCTTCACAAAATTGTGTTGGCAGCGGACCTTACAAAGTTACTTCCTTATTTGTTTATGTTGTTATTTAACCTGCATCTGCCAAAGATATTCTGGTTACATTCTACACACCTTCAGGTTGAGTTACAAATAAAGTTGATCTCTGTATGAATGGAATTCTTTTTTTTTTTAAATCTTAATCAGGGTGTCAATTCTGTATATATCCAACAATTGGATGATCTTGATCTGTGAAAAAATTTAGGCTGCCTATTGAGGCTTAGTTAATTCTTACCACCAAAGTGAAGTTTCCTTCAGTTCTATATTTCTAAACTAACATTCCTATGTTCAACTTATGTTCTAAACGTCGATTCGTCAAAATATTATTGGAGATGATAAAGTCTTCTCTAATTTTTCTTTTAGAAAATACTCCCTCTGTTCCCAAATAAGTGAATGTTTTGGGTTTGGCACACGCCTTAGTAAACTACCAACAACAACAACAACAAACCCAGTGTATTCCCACTTAGTGGGGTCTGGGGGGGTAAGATGTACGCAGTCCATACCTCTGCCTCTGATGAAGTAGAAAGGCTGTTTCCGAAAGACCCCCGGCTCAAGTCACGAGATATCACACAAACACATAGTACAGCACAGAAGCAGATGACATAATATAGATACGGCACCCATAAGGAATATAAAACAGAGTAAAGCAGGAATGCAGGAATATAAAGCAGAGGAAAGCACACAGATTCGTAATAAACATGGAACACGGAACACGAAACACTGAATACGGAATCATAACAGGAATACACCCCCACCAATTAATTCCCTACACTAGCGACCCGAACTGGCCCTAATCCTCTGCCGTAATTCGCATCTTCCAGACCTTCCTATCTAGGGTCATGTCCTCGGTGAGCTGTAACTGTTCCATGTCCCGCCTAATCACCTCACCCCAGTACTTCTTCGGTCTACCCCTACCCCGTCTAAAACCATCCAACGCTAGCCTCTCACACCTACGGACCGGGGCATTCATGCCCCTCCTCTTCACGTGTCCGAACCATCTCAATCGTGCTTCCCGCATCTTACACTCCACTGAAGTCACACCAACCTTCTCCCGGATAGTCTCATTCCGAACTCTATCCCCTCGGGTCAGTCCACACATCCAGCGCAACATCCGCATTTCTGCCACCTTCATTTTTTGGATGTGGGAGTTCTTAACTGGCCAACACTCCGCTCCATACAGCAAGGCCGGACGGACTACCACCCTATAGAATTTGCCTTTAAGCTTGGGCGGCACCTTCTTATCACACAGCACCCCCGATGCGAGTTTCCACTTCATCCATCCCGCCCCAATACGGTGCGAGACATCCTCGTCAATCTCACCGTTACTCTGGATCACGGACCCGAGATACTTGAACTTATCCCTCTTCCCTACCTCCTGTGCTTCTAGCGTCACTACTACCTCATTCTCCCGCCTCACGTCATTAAACTTACATTCCACATACTCTGTCTTGGTTCTGCTCACCCTGAACCCTTTAGACTCCAGAGTTTGCCTCCACAACTCTAATTTGTCAATCACACCCCCTCGAGTCTCATCTATCAGGACTACATCGTCTGCAAAAAGCATACACCACGGCACCTCCCCTTGGATACGCCGCGTCAACACATCCATTACTAACGCAAACAAAAAGGGACTAAGAGTAGATCCCTGATGCAATCCTGTCAGGACAGTGAAATGCTCTGAGTCTCCTCCCGCCGTCCTCACCTGGGTTTTCGCTCCCTCATACATATCCTTAATTACTCTGATATATGCCTGCGGTACTCCACTCACCTCCAAGCATCTCCAAAGCACTTCCCTGGGGACTTTGTCGTACGCGTTTTCCAGGTCGATGAACACCATGTGCAGATCCTTCTTCCTCTCCCTATACTGCTCCACCAACCTCCGTACCAGGTGGATTGCCTCCGTCGTCGAGCGGCCGGGCATAAATCCGAACTGGTTTTCCGAAATAGACACTATCCGTCTCAGCCTCACCTCGACCACTTTCTCCCATATCTTCATAGAGTGACCCAGTAACTTAATCCCCCTATAGTTATTGCAACACTGAATGTCCCCCTTATTCTTATAGAGGGGGATCATGGTACTCCACCTCCACGCCTCGGGCATCTTTGCCGTCCTGAAAATTTCATTGAACAATGCAGTCAACCACCTTACACCAGCCTCTCCAACGAACTTCCAAAACTCCACCGGTATCTCATCCGGCCCCGTCGCCCTACCCCTTCGCATCCTGCAGACTGCCTGTCTAACCTCGTCTACCTTAAAACGTCTACAATAGCTAAAATCCCGACACTCCCCTGAGTGCTCCAGTTCCCCTAACACAATAGCTCTGTCCCCCTCGTCATTCAAGAGCCTATGAAAGTACGACTGCCATCTCTTCTTTATGTGACCGTCCTCCACCAACACTCTACCGTCCTCCCCCTTAATGCACCTCACCTGATCGAGGTCACGACCCTTCCTCTCCCTAGCCTTAGCGAGTCGGAACAACTTTTTCTCCCCTCCTTTCCCCTGTAACCCTGCATACAAGCTCTCAAAAGCGGCCGTCATAGCTGCCGTGACCGCTGACTTCGCCTCCTTCCTCGCTAGCTTGTACTCTTTCCTGTTTACCCGCTTCTCTTCTTCGTCCTTGCTTTCCACCAACTTAGCATACGCCTCTTTCTTGGTCTCCACTTTCTTCCCCACCTCTTCATTCCACCACCAATCCCCCCGATGATGTCCGGCCCGGCCCCTAGAAACACCCAACACCTCCCTTGCATTCTCCCTGATGCACGTTGCCGCCCTGTCCCACATATTATCCACGTCCCCCCTACACTCCCACACCCCCATTCCCGCCAACTCCTAGAAAATAAAATGTAATTTTACCAACTTTTACCCCTAAGTAAAGTTCATACCTCTTTCCAAGTTGACATTGATTACATTTAAAATGAAGAGTTAGATATTAATGGTACATGGGCATATTAGGAAGATTATGATCAAAATATTCTTGAAGGCTTAAACATGCACTATTTAGGAACAAAATCAAAAGGCACAGCATGCACTTATTTTGGAACGGAGGGAGTATTATCTTTCTTTATCAGATGAAAGGCTTTATTGATATGCACCAATAAAGGTGCTAATTTGTATAGGAAAAAGGGACTCTGATCCTCCCAATTCTGCAGAGAGCTCAATAAATCCACAAAAATATTTAGGGCATGAGCAACTTTCAAATTACACCGTACTTTTATCTTTGTGTTGGTTTCATCTATATTTATCTTTGAACCTCTCTTCCTTACAACATAAAATGCGTGATGTTCACCTTCTGTGATTTGTTAGGTTGAAGTTAAGTCATGGTTGGCTGATGAGAGCGTCATGGTTCACTTTGAATCAATCAAGTTTGAAACTAACGGAACAGTAAGCCTTGGTACTAGCAATTTTTTTAGCTAGTGATAAACCAGTTGACTGATTATTGTTCTTCCACTTCCTTTTCACCAGCTAAAATCAGAAATTACTGAAGACGAAGCCATGAAAGACAGTGAAACAGAAGGAAATGAGGTGCCTTTGGGAAAAATAATGGAACGGCTTAAAGCTAGATCTAAGATGCGGAAAGAGGTGAAGAATGATTCTTCACCTGCTGAGGGGAGAACAGAAAATGATGTTGACATCTTGAAAGTGGTGAGGGAGATAGAGATAGATTCAAATAATGTTGTTGATGATAATAAGTTGGATGCAAGAAATGGCCATGAATCTGCAGTCAAAATTAAAGCCAGCAATAAACATCAGAAAAGAAAAACAGGAACTAATATCTCTGTACCAAAAGGTGCAAAGCGACAAAGATCATCTTCTTCGGTCCATAAAATTTCTTCGAAATTCAAGGATTCCATTGAAAAGGAGGAGGATCTTCAATCCATATCAGAAGATATGTCCTCAGAAGAAAATGTTTTTGAACCTGAAGAGTCAGACCTATTAACGTCATCTATCAGGAAGAAAACAAGCCTCCCACCTAAACAAAAGCGTAAAGCTACTGATAAGAATTATGTTGACACTCATGAAATTGGAATCGACAGCTGTAAAGTGAAAGTAAGATTTTTTAATTGTAGAATTGATTACAAACTAGATGTATAATTTCATCTCTTTGACTTCTCCTTGTTTCTTTGCTCCTGCAGAAAACTAAAGGAAACACAGAAGCAGTTAATACACATGCACAAAGTAATAACAAGTCAGGATCTAACAAGAAACAGAAGAAGACTACTGTGGCTGGACTGGCGAAGGTGAGTCTTCCCATCTGTACAGTTGCTGCTTTGTCGCCCCAGCCACTATTAGACATGTTTCTGAGTGTATCTGATACTTGTCCCTCTTTAATGAAAAGTAATTCATTGTGGGTTTATATTTACTTACATGGTAGTGATAGGATTTAACTTATGGATGATAAGCAATTTTGCATATCTTTTGGTGATTTGTGCTGGTTCCTTGCTAAACTCTATGGTCCAGCTTCTGTGACTAACTGCTTAAAGGAGATATATTCTATCTTTTGTAACTCAATCTCATTGATTTGCAAAACCTTTAACACAACATCGTCTGCAGTTCTGTTACATTCCCTTTGCTGAATGTGATTTGCATTTCCTTAGCACCTTTGATCCCTTGTAACTCATATAACTGTGGTGATGCATCTTCCCTATACTGTGTGGAACTTCATTTTTTTTTCCTTAGTGAATTTGACTGTTTGCTTCTGGTAGACGAGGGGGTTCACTGCAAAGATGAGTAGTGCCTTGCCCCTTTGTCTTACAAGAAAGCTAAATAAATAAGACCATCGGATAGTTGATGAAGAAATTGCCTTGATTTGGAGGATCTTACTTATGTCATGGATACTCATATATGATTATGGATTTATCCATTCTAGAAATGAGAATGCTTTATATTAAGGTTTAAGGAGATTGGTACTTGGAGCATCTATAGCACACTGGCTATGTTAAGTTTTTTTCTCTGTGCAAAACTTTTATGGTGAGAGAACTATTCCATCAATTGGTGTGGCATAAAGTGTAGTCCGTTCCTTTTTTTAGGAGGTTTTGAGAGTGTAGATTACTCAGTATGAACAATACCACGTGGGCTGTCTTTTGTTGGTTCCAGCCCCTTGGTTACTGCATCACAAAGGATAATCAAGCTAGACTTGAAGTTAAGAATCACATACGATTATGAAGCTAAAAAATATGAATTATTGTCTAAAAATTGTTTTTTTTTTTTAAATTTCACACCAGCTTTATTGATAGCCGGTCTGTGGATAATTATATTCTGCGTACAAAATGGTTGTGAAGAATATGGAGAATGCAGAAGTCTAAAGCAGAAGCATGGTGATGACATAGTTTATGAGGCAAAAAAATTTCCAACTCCCCCCAAAAATAAAGGAAAATGACAAGAATCGGGTTACTTGAGTAAAACAAGAAAATATAAAGATATGCAAAATTTGAGGATAAAATCTCGAATTTTTTGAAGCAAGTGCTAAGATCCAAATTGATCTTAATATTGAAAAAGTTAAGCAGATTTAAACTTAGTATGATACTAATAGAGTCAATTCAAGAACTTCGATCAAAAGTGATTTAGGCCCCTATTTGAATAAATTAAAGACAACAATTAGTGTAAGACCTTTTACCTTTTTTAATTTAATTTACTTTAATAGAAACAAAAAATATCAGGAATGACAATCAGCCCCTTGTTGGGCATGCATATTTAGCTACTTTGGGGGCTCCATGTGTCATCAGTCTTCCTCCTCTCGTCCTTGGAGTTGGATTATGAAATCGCGTAGCACTTAATCCACTTTTCACTACAATTATTGGGCTCAGTTTGGGCTCTTCTTCCATGATAAGCATCTTCTTGATTTTCTATTGAAGCCCGTCAACCTTTAATGGAAGTATGTCAATTTGGTTGCTATCAGAAACCCAAAGGAGTTATTTTGCTAAGTTTCTTTTTCTTTTCAATCGTACACTGTCTAAGAGTTGCACCTTCATCTGTTTTGAGCCTTCCCCTTTCATCTTATTCTATTTTGGGTCTAGTAATTAACTTTGTCAACGCGGCTGTAGGAATGTTGTTAGGAGGAGAGTACGGAATGTTTAGACTTGCTAGTAAAGCCATTTGATGCATGTAATTGTAGAAGGATCACCATGAATTGTGAGTAATTAACTTTCTCAGTCACTGTTGTAGGAGGAGAGCACATAATGTTAGACTGACTCTGTATGCTTGCATTGCTACTACATATAAATCTTCCTTTAACATCTGTTCTAGTCGTGTTGATTCTCTTCACCAAATGGCTTATTGTGTGGATTATCTATAATTCTTCCCGATGGTGTAGTGTGTGGGTTATCTATATAATGAATTGTTTTATTGTTTCTAATTTCATTACCACTTATTAAGGAAGTTGGCATAGGTATAGTTTTGCAACTTTTGTGCTGTTTTATACCTCTTTTTCTTTTTTCTGATCCAAATATTCACATCAGCCATATTTGCATCTTTCTGAACGTATTGTTTGTTAATGCTTTTACCTGGTTTTTCTGTAGTGCACGTCAAAGGATGCTGCAACTCCCACTGTGGACTTGATTGGATGTAGAATAAAAGTTTGGTGGCCCATGGATAAGAAGTAAGTTCCTCTTAAGTTGCGAGGAGTAAATGTTCTTTCTAGTTCTTTCAAGTTATGTTCTGCCACAGCTATCTTGAAGATCGTTTTTATGCTGATTTTTCATCAAGCTTGCTGATTGCCTTGGAGCAATACTAGTAGAGATGTTTATTTGTACTTTTAACACATCATGATCATCATTATTTCTTCTTTCTCATATGCGCTTTATTCTTTTGCCCAACTTCTGTTGGTTGTCTTCCATTATTATTGCACTTATTGGTCATGGGGATTTTGTTTAGTTGTCTGAGTTTTCTTTAATCTTTTCTTTGATTGTGGTCTAATATTTTGGTTAATGTGACCTTCAAGATTATTAGGTCAGAACACTAACTCTTTAAGTATTTGACAGGTTCTATGAAGGTGTTGTCAAGTCTTTTGACACTCAGAAAAGCAAACACGTTGTAAGCTATTCTCCAATACGTCAATTTTTTTTTCTGTTGTTAACGAACTTCTGCAGTTTCTTTTAATATGTCAACTTCTTGATTCTTTGCTATGATTTGTTACCAATCATATCAAAGGTGCTATATGATGATGGTGATGTAGAAGTCCTCCGATTGGAAAAGGAGTGTTGGGAGCTTGTTGGTAGTGTGCAGAAACCCGTGAAGGTATGGTTTTCCGTTTAGTGTTACTTCATCCTTGCGAACTTTTTATTTTTACTCTTACAGTGAAGCCATGCATTTGATTTTGCTTCACATTTGAACACCATTTACAGGGTTCAAACTCCAAAAAGGTTTCACGCTACGAGAAAATGTAAGTTATTCATTTGCTTTAGTAGTTTCATATTTTTTTAAAAACTACTTTTTGTGATTATTGCCCTCCTTTTTCTTCTTCTGATCTGTTTTATATTGTACTTGAAATGGAGGAATTGTATTGTTGAGTGTTTGGATTGTGTTGATGGTACTTCTCCTGTTGTATGCTATGGATATCATTGCCCATTGATAAGGATGATGTAATGAGTATTTCTGCCTTTGTTGTTCCAGACTATTATTAAAGTGTTGATGACTAGCTTAATTCTTTTCTAATCTTGAACTTTTAATGCTTTTCACGAAAGAACAAACTTTGCATAATGTTGCTCTTCTAAATTTTATGCATTAAGCAAATAAGCTGTGAGAATAAGTTGATATTTTCATTTACCCTTTTAGTTTTATTTTATGCCTTCTGGCGCCTTGTATTGCATCATAGTGGAGTTATAAGTATCTTGAACCTTCCCGTCGTTATTTAATGACTGCAGATCTGGCGAGAGGAAAAATAAATCTCTTGCTGCCTCCAGGCAAAAGAAAGAGATGGATAAAATGTGAGATTGATTCTGTAACTTGATTGCGCATAATTTGTTTGTGTACTTCCTCAAAAAATATTTTTTTTGTGTATTTCCTATTTGCCTTATGCGTCCTGTTTTGCTGACAGGTCTCCATTACCGCAAGTGCGAGGGAAGAGAACTCCAAGGAAGAATTTGAAGTATGGACAAAGAGGCCCATCAAAATCTTCTTTGAGTAGAAGAAGCCTGCTTTTAGGCAAGCCACTGGCGACCTCAAAGACCAAGGTGGACAGTTTAAGCTCAGGCAAGGCTCTTGTAATTCTCTATTTCTTTCAGTTTCTTGATTTATCATTCTTCTTGTCATTTTAGTTAATCGTATCATTGCTGCTTGGTATATTCTGTTATGCAAAGGTGGTCAACAAATGAAGGAGAGAGAGTCTGGAAGTTATTTATACACATGGAGGGGAGGGTATGGTTAGGTGTTTAAGAGGGTGGAGTCTATCAGGTGGCCGATGTGGGTGGGAAAAGGAGGCAATAGTTCGGCTTGTAAAGTTATTTTCTGATGGAGAGGGAATTGGATATACCCTGAGGTGAAAAGTATGAAAGAATGAGGAACTATCAGAGTGATGGAATGTCGATTGGGGAGATGAGTGACATTTGATGATTTAAAATGCGACGATGCAATCTCTTTCTTTAAAGAAAGAGCAAAAACTTCATTCAGATCTGAAAGTTCCTATAAATTTAGAGTACTTATCTAAATCAATTTTAAACCCACAGCTGCCACCTTTTCCCTTAGTGTCTTTGGAATTGACAGTAGAAAGTGGAGAATTTCTTTTCGTTGTGGCTGTTGAATAAATATTTTTAATGAGTGGGATCCTGTAAGTGCAATATATCTTTTCTAGATGGGCGATGGGAGTAGGGTTAGTTTTGAGGGGCACAAGTGGTGTGACACTTTTGAGATCCACATTCCCAAAACATCTGTAGAGGTTCATGCCAAAAGGAGATAACCGTCCCAACATATTTGGATATTACAATAGGGGAACATCTTTTTGGCACCTCCACTTCCAGAAGAAACCTTCAGGATTAGAAGATTGAGGAATCCAAAGCCTCCTTGAAATGCTTTAAAACAAGGGATAGTTGCGTAGATGTACACTTCGGTCATCTAGTTTACCAAACATTGACTAAGTATACACTGCACACTCTCGGTTGTATATATTTCGTATATGTGGTGTATAGGTATGCATATTTTATGTATAGATGTGTATATTTAGTATTAAATATACACTACCTACAACTAGATGGACCAATGGTATTGGGCTGTAATTATTCCTTGAAAAACAAACGCCATCATTTGAAAAACAAAAGATTCTTGGAAATGGGAGATATATATTGGACAGAAATTACAAGCACAATTTTTTTCTTGTTCCCTTTTGAGACAGCCGTTTAGTAAATTGAAGACTTTCTATTTCTCGTGCAACTTAAGCTGAAATCTTATGAGAAAACGTTAGACGATAGGTTAAAATTTTGCTAGTTATTGTAAATGTTAGGCACCAATCTAATGTTTTATTGACAAGGTTTAGCAATGTATTAGTAAATATTATACCCGAGTCTAACCTTTTCCCAATATATTTTCCGAAGGCTATATTTGCACAACTTCTAAAAATAGGGGCAACAAATAAATGGTGTCCTAAAAAAGGAACATTTGCAGAAATCAGGCAATAACTTGTTCTCGTGCCACAACTATTCAGAAGTAGGAGGAAAATAAAAAACTTTTTATCTCTTATTTTCAACCTAGAGTATGAAAAAGAGACGTCCCTCTGATCACTGTCTTTTAGTTTCTCTTGATACCCTGAAATAACCCTTATCGTTGGAAATTTGTAATCTATGAGTTTGAATGGATTGAGGATAACCACGGCACTCGTGTTGCATTTAACACAGTTGAATCTACACAGACATCTGTTTCTGCTCCTGCAAAGGAGCTCCCGTGTTAATTTACTTGGCGTTCCTAAACGTTGTTGTCCCATCACCACTGGAGTCCTTTCCCTGTTGTGTTCTTTTCAATTATCCATTTTCACTGATTTTGACTGTTACTTATTACTAAATCAAATTTAGAATATTCTCAAGTAATATCAGAACTTCCATTAGAATATTCTCAAGTAATATCAGAACTTCCATCATGTCTTGGTAATATCAGAACTATTCATTATGTCAAATATTCTCAAGTAATATCAGAACTTCCATTATGTCACCTGAGGTAGAATAATTTTGACAGTCTCCCCGTCATGCTATTCATGAACTTCCGTAGCTTTCTAATCTGACATTTCGATCTACTAGGTGAATCAGAAAGTGAGCAGAAAGAGAGTACGTATGGGAGTGTATCTGAACACGAACTGTCTGACAAGGATGAGATATCATACTCTGATGGGAAACCAGGGGTTGATGCTGATAGGTCGAGTGGTATGGAAGATTCCGAAGAGGAAGAAAGTCCCATGGAAAATAAAAAAATTGAGGATGAACCTGGCACCCCTCAGGATTCTCGTGGATCAGATAAGACCTCCTCTTCACATGAGATACCACAAGCAGATGTATCTACCGAGAAATCAAATGATGATGCTGAAATATCAGATTCTCATGGGAGTGTAGGAGATGATGCAGACAGTCATTCAACTGATCAAGGCGACTCTGAAAGTAGTTCGGCTGCTAAATCTGATGAAGAATTATCTGACGATGAGCCACTTGTAATGTCTATTCTTGTTCACTTTTTATTGAAACTTAAAAATTCTTGATAAATGATAATTTAGTAATAAATTTTTGTCACACGCAGAGCACGTGGAAACGACGAGTAGGGAAATCAGCTGGAGGAAAGTAAACCAACAGAAAAGGCCATCATATGATCATAAATTTGTAGAGATGCAGCATCCTGGGGAGTGCGAGTCATCAAGCCGGAATACCATCATACTAAGAAGCTTGCTGTAGAAGATCTTAGAAGATTAACAGTGATATTAATAAGTTTTATGAAAGTACAGTTTACCACATAGAAAATGGTAGGGCACAGGTTTATTAAAAGGTAGGAGTAAGAACAAGAACGTGCATTCCCACAGTTTGTGTAGCTGCGGTCTAGAGGAAACTGATATGAGTCAATAACAGTTCTCTTAGGCATTGTACAGCTCTAGTGTAGTAAGTTAGCATCAACTTACCCGTCTAACCGTTCCTGTGTTGCAGCTCGGTTTTTGTTGTAGTTGTGTCTTCATTTTGTATATTTTGTTGTTTAGTAGTGTAACAGAATTGCATCTGTTTGTAGTTCTTCCTTTTAGGGAACCTGGATTCTTGAAAACTGTAGATTTGTAAGCATTTGTGGTGTAGGGAATCAGTAACATAAGCACGCCTTTTGCTTTTATTTGCTTCTGAATCTCAACATGCATTTGTGAAAGCAAGAAAGATGGTAAGAATTAGATGCGCCACTAGAAGTCTGTTTTCTCTTGGAAGTCGTTTGGTGCGAGTTACAAGGTATAATAATTTTGGAATAAAATGCAGAATTATTTTATCCTTTGGTTGGTGCAGAATTATTTTATCCTTCATTTGGTTCGAGGTACTAGGTAGTGCTGGCATTACTCATCCCATAATTTATACCATAATGGTGTGGTCCATATTGACATCCTCCGACTTCTTTGTGAATTTACTTCATTATATTTTCGCGCCTATAAGTGAAAGTACTATCTCCACCACTATTTATGTCATTTTCCTAGTTAAAATTGGGAAACATTTCAATAATGGTAATGAAGGGTGTATTAAAACTCTCGTCTCCGGATTGTTATTTCACCCTCAATGTGGGATAAAAATAATACTTCTACGATCCCCGGATAACTAATCCGGGGATTGTAGGAGAGCAGTAGCATTGGTAGCTTTAGTTGTATCTCAAATGTATCATATATTCAAAATGGTATGTACTTGTGCTCCAGCTAAATCCTTGTTAGAACATTGCTTCTTCTAGCTAGTCCTTTTCAATAGCTTACAGCAGGGAGCTGATGGATTAACATACCATTGGGCTAGTGAAAAAGAATCTTGAAACTATCAAGCGTCGCCGAAAAAAAATGCAACATTAACTTTTTATTTATTATGTATATGTATATTTTTAAGGTAGACGCCCTTGTTATTATGATGCAAATAATAATTTTAGGATACATATGTATTGCACATGGAATTGTAACCATGAATTCCCTAATTTAAAGTGCATAATTTTTGTTTCTAAATATTTGACCTTAATCATTTTCATAATTGTGTGGTTTTGCGCTTATTAAGCAAGTACCATTCTTGTAAAGAAACAACTACACAAACAGTAAACCAACAACAACAACAACAAAAAAAAATAAAAAAATGAATTGCCATTGCATTGCATAATGCAATAAAAAAAATAAAATACTTACATATATGAACCTATAGCTTCATCTTCCTAACCATATCTGTTCTTCTATTTTTTTTTTTTCTTAATCCCCTGCATGCTTACCCTATTTATATTTATCATTTTCTTTCAGGGGAAAAAGAAAATAACAGCTTTTGAGTTTTTATTACATACATATTTACACAAACACAAAGACACATCTTGATATGATTGAGATATATCTATGATAAAACATTAATTAACTACAAGACTATCTGTTGGATCCTGACTATTCAAACAAGGCGAGCCACTCGCTAATTTGTCAGGTACCTGCCGATCTTCATTTCTACCATTTTCATTACAATGTCAGACATCATCGCGATTTCGGTCCCCTCTCTCTCCCCATGCATGATTGCTGCACATTTTTCTGTAGGAACATGTATATGTATATTTCATTATGAAAGGTTTGTTTTGGATCAGAAAACGTCATTGGTTGGGCTGATGTATAAACACCATAATCTATAGTTATAGAGCTATAAAGGGGCATGCCTCTTTCAGCCCCGTGTCAGCTTAGCAACGCAAATAGACAGGAAAGACGCCGGGAGCTGAGCTACCTCTACGAATATGGGAAAGTCCTATTCGCTTTAGTAGTTTGAATCTGATCTCTGGAAACAAAAACAAACAGAGTGGAAGCCAGAAATAAAATAAGTGCCTACTATCTATGATTGGCCAGCGGGCGCTACTATACAACAACAACAACCCAGTATATTCCCACAAAGTGGGGTCTGAGGAGGGTATAATGTACGCAGTCCATACCGCTACCTCCAAAGAAGTAGAGAGGCTGTTTCCGATAGACCCCCGGCTCAAGATAGTAGCGGGCGCTGCTATATGTATAGAAATTTTTCTTTTTAGCCCAGAAGAAGGTTACCAGTTTTGCAGCCCTTCGAAACTCCCTTCCGGAAAAGGTTCAGTAGATCTACCAGGTTACCGGAAATGACCAAAGAACAAAAAGAACTGCACCTAGTGATGAGCTTGGCTGGTACTCTTAAGACGAACGTAATTGCAGGGTTCATTAATGTCAGAGAAGCTTGCAAATAACACAAAAAATACAATGATATGTACCTAAAATTAGAACTTAAAAAAGTAATCTTCGATAAGTTGTTATTGATTTTAGTTTTAGAAACTCTTCTCAATTGTCAATTCTTACATAACTATGAAGTCGAATATTCTGAAAGGAGTAGAATCTAAAATTATAAATAGAAATAAGAATCCATGTGACTCAGTATTTCGACAAGAGTATCAATTTTTACTTGTACAGTTAACATAAGGTGGCATTGTGATATTATGTAGGATTCAGCAGGGAGGAGAAACACAATCATGTTGAGAAACCGCAGGCAAAATGGGGGGTCTCCAAGATACCCAGCTTCTCCAACGAGTAGTCCATCAAGTTCTCCAAGAATAATAGTAACTCGAAACATAGGTGGTTCCCCTACAAGTCGACATGAGGTGGGAGAGATTGATACCAGATCACCTTTTCAATCCGTTAGAGCTGCTGTTACTTTGTTTGGCGAAGCTGGTATTGCTACTCGTGCTTCATCCCCACAGAAGGCTAATAATAAGCCTATCAGCAACACCTTTAAGAAATCAAAAACTGTCGAAGAGGTAGGTATCTATATGCATGTTATTTGTCATATGCATTCACTTTGAGTTGATTAATATATATAACTTGTACGAACATACCTGCATACGTAGGGGGTGCAGGAGAAGGAGAGTCAGCTTAACTTGGCCCTCAGACAAGTCGACAGCTTCAAACAACAGATAAGAAGCACCGAGACTACAAAAGGCCATGCCCTCCGTGAGCTCCAAAATGCCAAGACAACTTTGCAGGAGCTCACAACCCAGCTTCAAACATTATGCAAATCAAAGCAAGCAGCTATTCAGGAAACACAGGCTGCAACTGCACGCGCCACACAACTACGACTTGATATTGCACATTCCACGCAATCTCTTAGAGAAGCTAAGGAAGAAGCAGACAGGAACAAATTCGATTCTCATCATCATCATCAACTTCTAGTGGAAACTAGTAAGGGGATTCAAGTCTTACAAGAACAACTCAACAGCGTCCGTGCCTTGGATCTGGATTCTTACACCAAAGCAAGTTCAGAGCTTGATCTTACGAAAAACACATTTCAAGATATTGTCGCAGAAGAAAGGTCATTAAGAAGTCTGTTGGATTCCATTCAAGCAGAATTAGATAGCTTGAAGGGTCATAACTCTCAACTAAAAAAGAAGGCAGATGAAGCAGAAGCCATTGCTGAGAAATTGCGTTTAGATCTTGATAACAGCAAGCTGAAAGAGAAGCGAGATGCAATCCATCAGTTTACTTGTGAGGCTGTTCAGTTTCTAAAGGAGGCAGAGGAGATGAAGAAGAAGGTGGAACTACTCAGACAAGAAACTGTCACAGCTCGAGCTGCAGTTAAGGAAGCAGAAGAAGGACTGAAAGTTGCACTAAGAGAAGATGAAGAGGCGAAAGAGGCAGGGACGCTTGCAAGTGATCAGAATCATATTATAGAGGAGGAAAAGATCAAACTGGCAGTTGAGAAGTACGAAGATTTCAGCAAAAAAGTTGAAAAAATCAGAACTGAGGTTGACACAAAAGTTGCTGCTGCCATGGCTCAAGTAGAAACTATAACTGCGAATGAAAAGGAAGTTCTCATGAAAGTGGAGGCAGGTCTGAAAGAGAAGCAGGACATGGAAGTTGCAATCAAGGAAGCTTTGAAGGCGGCAGAGATGGCTGAGGCAGCCAAAAAGGTCATTGAGGGCCAACTGCGAAAAAAACTATCAAGAAAACGAGGATGGAGAATCTTCTAAGGGCACAGGAAGAAACAAAGTTTTGCGATCATCCAGAAATCTGAATTCATTATTTCAAAAACATCTCTAAGCTTTAACAAATATGGCAAAAGGAGTCGAATCATTGCTTGTACATAACTGAATGATTTTTGGTTTTAAAAGAAAAAAAGGAAGCAAACTTCCTGCTCTCCCCTTTTTGTGTTTTGTGCTGCATTTCTACTACTTTCACCAATTTGTCTGCACTGAGACGTGAAGATACTATTGTATAAAATGTCCTTAAAGCTCTTTTTTTGCTTCAGTATTAGTAGCATGATGTCTTTAGATAAACTAACAATGTAATCTTCATCGTTCCCATTATTATACCAGAGACAAATAGCTGCATATCAAACAAACAAATAACACACATCTCCTCAAACCAGCTTTCAGGATTGTGCTGGACATTATTTATATCATAAAGCCAATACATAAAAGGGTCAGCATCAGAGATGGACAAATTCGATACATGTGATAACTAATAAGAGCTCGAGCTAACATATACCTCTTATGTACATCTAACATAATAAACGTCAACTACGTATCCCCTATATATATAATATTGAAAATGCACCTCGTGCAACTACAACATATAAAATTTGAGGCCTCTAATTAGAAGAAAACCTCTGCTATACTGCTCGAGCTATTAATCCTATACTTGCCTGAGGATCCAGAATAGTCGGCCAGCCGGTAAAGTGCATAACGACCTAAACTGTTATTTTAGAAAGTTATTGGACCTCAACATTCTATGATCGATGATCATTGATATTAAGGTCATCTAGCGATTGAGCAAGACCATTTTGCTTTTCAAATTTTTGAAATTCTGATGCCAACGTCTGAACAAACTCAGTCCCCTCGGTGACAGCATCAGGAAAATCCACATGGACAGAGCCTTGTTTAACAGGCCGAACAGGCCTACGAATTAATGCCTGCTGTTTTATGTAATCATAAAGTTGCTGGTGGAACGGATGATCCAAGGAATAACAATTTTCATTCAAGCTGCCCGAGTATTTGGAAGATCCAGAACCTTCTCTCCGGCAAAAATGGGGGAGTGACGAATAGTCCATGATCTACACGAGTTAACAGACCAGACAGGGTTAGATCTCTCAACTCAGCAAATGAATGACACAAGATATTGATAATTTTCCTAACAGACCAGTGAAACAAAAGTTGTTTATCCGTTTTGCCAGAGACTATCAGGCAGTTGCCATAGAGGTAATTATTTGACAGGTGACAGAGGCAGCACTATTCCTAGTTACAAGTTACAACTAATAAGCACCGCTTGTTTCTCTAGACCAGTGTTTGGATGCGCATAACATTTTCTAGTAACATAGAATCCCAAATAATTGTTTTCTATATTAGTTCTCCACCCGTTTTTATAATCAGAAAGTTGCTAAATCCTCGTAGAAGATACATAAAATGACAACAAAACAATTGCAAAATAAATGTTACCTTTAATAGATCATCCTGTCCACAACCTGATAAAACCTGAACCTTTTTCCTGGTTCTCTCCTGTAGAAGAGGTTTGACGACCTAATGAATTCATATGTTACAACAAATTAGAAAATTGTCATACCCGATGTGTAATTTGTACTGATTTGCAGAAATAATTGATAAAAGAGTAACAAAAAGGAAGGAGAATTGTATAAATAAGAGACAAACCTTCCAACAAGCTGAAAAGATATAGGGAGCATTCACAATGTAGTATGCAACTACCTTCTCCGGGTAGTTTAGGTCATCGATGGAGGAAATTATAGTCAATAACTGAATGATAGCAATAAAATTGAATTAGTATATTATTCTCCAAAGATTTACAAGAACAGTTCCAAGGTATTTCTCAAATGAAGATATGCATCAGTCTATATGGTTAAACATAGAAAGAAGTCTTGCAATTACAAATTCTTCTACAAAAGAAATATCTTCGGTCTGTGCGCTAGGCAAAGAGTGGATAGGAAAAAAATTACTCCATAAAAGTGAGGGCTTCTACATCAACAATCAGCAAACAATCGAAATCTTCCCCAATTTAATGGATCAAATAATATTAAGTTAAGTCCCATAGGGGTTGACGAGATGGGTTGTGGTCTCCTTAATGGTATGGGATAATCCTCCATCACAAGCTAACTTTTGGGATTGAATTAGGCCAAATGACCATTTCTTGACATGGTATCAAAGCCAAACTCAGCGATCCGTGTTGTTGTGTCGCTCAATGTTGGGCTCCCGAACTATGTTATCCATAATCTAGTTTTCCAGTCCTAAGTGCGTGGAGGAGTGTTAGTCCTATACTGATTGAGGGAATGGGTTGTGGCCTCCTTATATCATCCTGGGTAATCCTCCCCTCATGAGCTAGCTTATGGGATTGAGTAGACTCAAAGTCCATTACTTCTGTTATTTTTTTTTTTAAAAAGATGGGGCAACGAAAAGAGGTTAAAATGACTCTCTTTGGATTGAAATGACTTTCAAGCTTTCAATAAGCTTTTAACAGCTTTCAATAGTTTTTCTTAAGTATAGGAGTGCTTTAAATAGCCAACTTACAAAGAAATTCAGCATAAATTCAAAATTCAAAATAAACTAAAATATCTCAACTGACTAAACAAACTAGTTAAAATTCAAAATTCAAATATATCCTAATCTAAATAATTTATTTTACTAAAAAACTAGTGCAGTAACTTAAAGCAATTTCCAACACTCCTCCTTTGCTTTAGTTACTGTGATTTAAAAACTGCTCCTCCTCAATTTTTTTGCTCTGGCAGTGGATGTTGAATTTTTCAATTTTTTTGAACTTGCACATCTTTTTGATGTTCATCGTTCTCTTTTTTCTTTTCTTCTTTTGATTCTTTGCTAAAACCCATCAACAATCTTGTGTTGTTTGAAAATACTTTCATAGACTTTGCAAAATATTGTAAGGATTTTTCATTCATCAAAACAGCACATAAAGCATAGGTTTCAAGATATGGTTTCTTCACAGAACAAATTTGATCATTTTTGTCTGTGAAATTTTGTTGGGGCATTCAAAAAGAGACTGCTGCTTGACATCTTTTTGGCTTAAAATAACCCTATGCTTTGAAAATAAGTACGTGTTGAAAAAGGTAGCCCTGATGGGTAAAAATGGAGCCCTTACGGGTGAAAAAGGGAGCCCTTACGGGTTAAAAAGGTAGCCCTTGCGGGTTAAAAATGGTAGTTAAAATTTCAAATTCAAATATATCCTAATCTAAATAATTTATTTTACTAAAAAACTAGTGCAGTAACTTAAAGCAATTTCCAACAACTTCATACTTCGAAAGAATCCAACTAAATGAGATAAGAACTCTGGATGGACTATACCTTTATTTGGTTTAGAGCTGAAAGTTTCAAGCCGGTCATATCTAAAACCTTCACAGATTTGTTGATAGGTTTCCCATACTTCTTAGATGCAGCAGGCTGTAATAGATGAACCAACTTAGTAAAACGTAAGGGATTAAAGTGCGCACACACATACACATAGGAAAGTGATCTATGAATCCTTCTTACCATAACCACGCGATCACGATATTCATTAATCTGAATGTGTGATTGCACATAATAATGGACCTGAGATGAAGAACTATAGTTAAAATAATGAAAGCAATAATTAAAACATGGAAAACAGAAGAGTTCAAACACTCAAACCTCCCTTCCCCAGGATAAAGCAAATAAGAAAAAAAAGCTGAGAACTCAATAACCAACGCCAAGGAAAAATGTATAACCGGGGGCAAATTATGTGGAAGTTCCCAGAGGTAACAGTCAGATACACCGAACAATATATCACAGACATACCGGGGGCATGATTGATAGATCAAATGTCAACTAAGTTATTCACCAAACTATGTCACTAATACAAGGTTTAGGATCATACTTACCTCACAGAACATGACACTATCATGAAAGTATGATCCAAACTCAACATAAATCCCATAAAAAATTATCAGATGGTAGTGGTTTTAAAGGCAGAAAACAAAAATTGCTATTTTTTTGACAAGTCCAATAGCAACACATTATTGCAAAGAGTTTGCTCAAAATATCATTTTTCTGGAAAGTCTTGTTCTATCCTTATGCAATCGACGAAATGGAGCAATTGAAAAACCATACTGTATAGATACGAAACTGATAAACCTGTTATTATTTCATAATCGGTTACTATTTAAGCATTTTTCCTTTACTTCGGTTCTACATATCAGCAATTAGAGATAAACCATAGATGAGGGAAAGAAAAGTAGCAAATAGAAGGCCACTTATACACATCAATTGGTAGTAGTAACATTACTACTATATTTTCCTCTTCTTCTCGACGCTCTTCACTCTTTAGTGATGCTAGAATATTCTTCTTCAAACCTGCAAACTGTTTTTCATCTTTGCTGCTTTGTTATGCTTTGCTTGTTCCTTTTTTTCTTCTTTGATTATAACGATAAATCATTATATCAATTATATTGAGTATACAAGTTGATTTGCAATTCCAACGAAATTCATTGTGGAGGTTCATATACAAGGGTTGGTCTGACTGTACTCATTCTAGTTGGTAGGCGTGTGAGTAAAAGGGTAGTACGCGAAATTATATGAATTGAATGGAACTTCCAGTTTCTGCATGAATCAAGTTCTTTGAAAGGACCATCCCGACTGAGGGCTAATATCCTCCCCTCTTTCCCAACCCACCTGCCCCCAGAAAGAGAGAAAAATGCAGGCAGTAACGGTTCTATAATCTGAAACTAATCCAATCAGCTCCATTATCCACAAATCAAACATCCGTTACTTGACAACAACTTCTTGAATAAGTAAATGGACATGAAATCTTATAGCCGTGAGGGAGGATAAGAATCTTAACGACCCTTACAGATGCTTTATCAAATGTGCTGAGACCTGCACCAAAAGCGAATATTGGAAGGCCCTGAAAAAGAGGAAAGTAGAGTTCTCAAATGGTTATGAAGTCCATAGGAGCATCAATAGCAAAAGATATAATAATGTTTGTCACAACATTATTTAATGAATGGGTACCTCTCTTGTGTAACCTGGCATTCCTATTAGTTGAGAATCACGAATTGCTCTGCAAAGTTCAGTAGGAAGGATAGGTTTCTGAGATAAAAATTACAAATGAATCAACATTAGATTCGATTAGATAGTAATTTGCACAGTAGCAAAACATTTTCCAGGATGCATTCAAGTTCAAGTATAGTAAAAATATACTAGCATACAATACAACGAATTACCAGAGCCGAGGGTTTATCATAAACAGCCTCTCTACTTCCTCGAGGTAGGGTTAAGTTATCTTACAGTCTACCCTACACAAACCCCACATGTGGACTACACTGATACGTTGATAAAATACAACTATCTTGCGTAGAAGAATGTACAAAGTATAAATACGACCATTCCTAGTGAAAAAGTATATGTGTTTGCACGCACACTCCTAAGAAGAACTCAGGAAGCACGATTTCCTTTCAGAACAGGTAGCAAGCTTCTGAAAAGATTTCTAACGGTCTATACCACCATATAAAACCTACACATAAAGTCTTCTCAAAGTACCACAGTGTTAGGCTCTAAACTCCTATATAAAGTAACAAAGACTACACATGATATAGAGAGGAAGTGCAAAAAATGGTCTTTATAACAGCAATAACAAGCTTCCATAGCACTCACCGCTAAAATATCATCTATCTCATTTTGGACCCTCCACGTCAAAGAATCAACCAACTGAAATATTAGGAAAAGGGAAGTATCAGATACACCTGATCATTTTATTATATCCCATACATGGAAGGCAAAATTTAAAAGAATAGTTTTTGACCATTTTATGAGCATTTGCAACATTTCCCTCTCTTGCTGTTAGGAACCGCAGATAAACGTCCCTTGGACAGCCTTGATGAACATTCTGCAAGGTAGAGGAAAAAGATCATTTAATGAATTATTCATTATAACACACTGGCGTAGATCCAAACTTGAAATGAATGACCAATCTAATTTCAATTGATACTATCGTTCACTTCAAAGTTATAGATGAATTAAGAATAGTCACAGGCAATGGCAGCTATTGTCATACTCATCTACCGCTCTTTGCCTGGACAGCCATGCTTCAGCTGGTAACAATTTTTGATCACCAAAAAACTACTTGGACTCATTTTTAGTGTTCTATTTGGATATTATGAATTTTCTAGAGACTAATTCAGTTACTAATGCTCTGACAATGCAATATTCCAGAATCATTTAGTCCCAAATGCTAGAAACTTCATTTTAAAACTTTTCATAGGGTAAACTACCAGAACCAATTTTACAATTATAATTAACAGTGTCGAACAGATAAATTACAGAGAGGATGAGTACTCTCAACCAATCATTTTCTCTTGAAGACAACAGAAGGAAATGATTCTTCTTTATTTCACCCTACTTGCTTTCTTAATCAATCATTCTCTTTGAAGTACTAGTTGACGAAATATACGTTTACCAACTTGACTTCCATAAAATGTTGTAGTAACTACTAACTAAAAATTCTTCTAACACGTACCTATTCTAGTTCATGTATTATATTCATCATCCCCAAAATCTTTGTATTCTTCAACAAGAACCACCAGCACAAAAATTACAACAACATAACCATCGTATTCCCACAAGTGGAGTATGAGGAGAATGATGAGTATACACCTACCTCGTAAAAGAACAAAAGTTGTTTCCAATGGACACTTGGCTCAAAAACAACCACAAAATTAAATCATGAATTCAATGATCGTCTAATTGATCTTGCAATGATCTGATCATCCTCCATATCTCCTCCTACTCCTCATATTGGTGCCATATCTTCCTCTTTGATAGATTAGAAATCTCTTCATCAATCCCATTGATAGATAAGAGTGTGAGTTTTCTCATTCATCTTTCTCACGGCAGTATCATTCGCTACCCCTCTATTCAAGATTTGTTGTCACGCAACTATTTCATAAGCAACTGCTTTATCAAGGTTAACACCTTTGTTGGGCTCCTTGCCCCTAAAAAACACCCCTGAAGAGTTGTTTAACTTTGAATTCATGGCAGTTCCATCTACCAAAACAATTTGTTCTGAAGATTCATTCTCTTAGATCTTTCGGTAATTCGGATTTTTCTTAAATCCTTCTAGACAAGTGATTTTGATACCAAATGTTAGAAAATTATGAAGAGGATGAGTACTCTCAATCACTTGAAAACAACTAAAGGAAATGATTCTTCTTAACTTCACTCTAATTGCTTTATACGGCTGTAACATATACAGATCATAGTGGATAAGGTATGGACACTGTACAAACTAGAAACATCCTTATGTTATAATAGAGCAAGGGTCTAAATGAGTCGAGTTATGTAGATGAAATATATATTTAGGTTCTTTTCTGATTTTTTGGGAATTCAACATGGGAGCGATTCCTCTGAATGACAAGTATGAGTTCAACTGCCCTTCCTTCGGAGAATGAAGTCCGCCCTGACTAGCTAGTTTGGGAAGGTAGGTAAGTAAGAGGCGGATCTTGGGCTTGTTCGATGCTTTAGGACGTCCTGAAGATATGTTTTCAGATACCGACCGCTACACAATTACAACTCGTTTTTGCTCAATGGATACAAAATACCCACGTGGTAGCAGGCGAACTAAGGATTTCATGCTTGCAAAGGAAGCGTGCAAGTGGGTGAACGCATCAGGGTTTGAGCTCGTCTTTTGATGTCTTCTCTGCCTTTTTCCACTCCACCTTATTTGCTGTTTCGATCGTTTAGCTGTCGTAGTTCGCAACAATCCTTCCATCCATACAATCTACTTCCACAACTTATCGCGATTTGATGGTTTTCTATCGGATTATATCTTCCAAATCTTCCGTTTTAGCTTTTACTTTATTTTCAAGTGGTTAAAGATGAAAATTTGCTAATAATATAAAATTAACATATCTAGTTCAGACTTGAGAGTAGAATGACAAAGATATATAGTGTTAAGGGGGGCAAGGCAGAAAGTGAAAACCTGAAAAGTAGTTTTGAGTACTTCATCAACTGCTCCACAGAAAGAAAAAAAACAGAAAGAATGAATGAGTGGGGTGAGAGCAAGAGAAATGATGATGAGGTTAATTAATTATAAACATGGAGATGGAAGAGTTGTACCTTGCTCCATTAAAACTCCAAACTGGTTGATGGCTTCTTCTGAAATCACACACATGGCTATGGCTATGTCTAATGGCTATGGTTAGAGATTAGAGAAGAGGAGGAGGAGGAGGAGGAGGAGGAGGAGGGGGAAGGAGTAATACTACATATATACATACAACATACGTAAAATGGGAATACAATTTGAAGGGTGAGTGAGAGGTCAAGATTCAAGGAAGGTATGCTTTTACTTTTCTCTCTTTACAACTTTCCCACCCCGCCCCATTCATCAAGGGTCAAAAGTCAAGAGTCGGAGACAGACATGTTTATTTACTCTTCCCATCCAACCGACACCTTTAATCAAATGAACCAACGTGACGGTTTCCTAATCACTAGTCATAACTAATACCCGTCCGCGCGCCCATTCTCTTAAATGAATTTACTTTATATGTATACTAGTCATCACTAATACCTGTCCGTGCCGTTTCGCTCGTTTGACCATCGAAATGGCTCAGCCGACCCCGCTGGCCCACCCTCTCCTATTCCTAAGCCTGCCTAGGGGCCGTCGGTCGATTTTCGATTGAAAATACGCTCGATCCCCGAGCACACCCTAAGAACCGTCGGCTAACACCCACCGATTTGGCCTGAAAATGGCCCATTCGAGCCGTTTCACCCTTTTGACCACCCAAATACCCAAATGGCCTCACCGACCTCGTTGGCACACATTCACCCGCTTCGCAGCCAGCCGGAGGGTCTCCAGTCGATTTTCAGCCCTGAACAACGTCGGGCCCAAGGCCCACCACCAGAATCGTTGTTTCACCCAAAAATGGCTTGCTCGTACCGTTTTACCCGTTTGACCACCCAAATGACCCCGACAACCCCACCAGCCCATACTCACCTGCCAGCTAGGGGTACACCAGTCAATTTTCGATCCAAAATGACACTGGCCCCAGGCCTACCCTCGAAACTGTGTGTTATAGTACATTGATTTGGCTAAAAAATAGCATATTTGCGTTGTTTTGCATGTTTGACCACCCAAATGGCCCCGCCAACCCTATCGGCCTATACTAACCTGCTCCTCAGCCAGCCGAGGGGCCGCCAGTCAATTTTTGGCCCAAAATGATGCAAGGCCCCCAGATCCACCCCAGAACCGTGGGCTATAGCACAACGATTTGGCCCAAAAATACCCCGTTCGTCGGTTTGACCAACTAAATGGCCACGCCCACCCAAACGGACCACACTGGGATGCTCCCCAACCTTTCTGACATACCCTGATCAATTTTTAGCCCACGACACATCCGGAGCGTGGGCTCACCCGGGAATCATGGGCTATAATACACTGATTTGGCCCGAAAATTCCCCATTTAGTCGTTTTGCCTGTTTGCCCAATCAAATGGCCACGTCCACATAAACGGACCACACTTGGACGCTCCCCAACCTTCCCTGGCATGCCCCGATCAATTTTTGGCCCACAGCACGCCTGGACCCTGGGCCCACCCCCGAAATCGTGGGCTATAGCATACCGATTTGACCCAAAAATGCCTCGTTCGCACCGTTTCACCCGTTTATCTACTCAAATGGCCACGAAAAATTAAACGGACCACACTAGGACAATCCCTAACCTCCCTGGCATGCCCCGGTCGATTTTCGGCCTACAGCACTCCCGAAACCCAGGACCACCCCCAAAATCGTGGGCTATAACACATCAATTTGGCTCGAAAATGCCCCGTTCGCGCTGTTTCGCCCGTTTGTCCACCCAAATGGCCACGAAAATTTAAACGGACCACACTGGGACGATCCCCAACCTCCCTGGCATACCCCAGTCAATTTTTAGCCCACAGCACGCCCGAACCTTGGGCTCACCCCCAAAATCGTGGGCAATAACACACTGGTTTGGCCCGAAAATGCCCCGTTCGCACCATTTTGCCCGTTTGTCCACCCAAATGGCCACAAAAACTTAAATGGACCACACTTGGACGATCCCCAACCTCCCTAGCACGTCCCGATCAATTTTTGGCCCATAGCACGCCCGAAAACCAGTCCCACCCCCAAAATCGGAGGTTATAGCACACCGATTTGGCCCGAAAATGCCCCATTCGCATGGTTTTGCCTGTTTGTCCACCCAATTGTCCATGAAAATTAAAACAGATCACACAGGGACGATCCCCAACCTCTCTAGCAAGCCTCGAGCGATTTTTGGCACACTGCACAACTGGACCCCGGGCCTACCCCAAAATCGTAGGCTATCGCACACCGATTTGACTCAAAAATGCCCTGTTTGCGTCGTTTGTCCACCCAAATGGCCACAAAAATTTAAATGGACACACTGGGATGATCCCCAACCTCTCTGGCATGCCCTGGTAGATTTTTGGCCCACAGCACGCAAGAATACCGAGCCCACCCCCCAAATCATGGGCTATAGCACACCGATTTAGTTCAAAACCCCCCGTTCGCGCCGTTTTGCCCGTTTGTCCACCCAAATGGCCACAAAAATTTAAACATACCACACTGGGACGATCCCCAACCTCCCTGGCATGCCCCGATCAATTTTTGGCCCACAAAACGCCCAGACCCCGAGCCCACCTCTTAAATCGTGGGCTATAGCTCATCGATTTGTCTAAAAAATGCCTCGTTCGAGTCATTTTGCCCGTTTGTCCAGCCAAATGGCCTCGAAAATTTAAACATACTACACTGGAATGATCCCCAACTTCCCTGACACGCCTTGGTCGATTTTTATCCTACAACACGCCCGGACCTCGGGCCCACCCCCGAATTCGTGGGCTATAGCACAATGATTTGGCCTAAAAATGCCCGGTTCGCACCGTTTTGCCCGTTTGTCCACCCAAATGGCCACGAAATTTAAATGGATCACACTGGGACGATCCCCAACCACCCTAGCACGCTCCGATTAATTTTTGATCTACAGCACGCCCAGACCCCGGGCCCATCCCCTAAATCATAGGCTATAGCACACCGATTTGGCCTGAAAATGCCCAATTCACACCGTTTCACTCGTTTGTCCACCCAAATGGCCACAAAATTTAAATGGACCACAGTGGGACGATCCAGACCTCCCTGGCATGCCCCGATTGATTTTCAGCCCACGGCCCCCCCGTACCCTGGGCCTACCCTCGAAACCATGGCTATTGCACTTCGATTTGGCCCGAAAATGCCCCGTTCGCACCGTTTTACCCGTTTGTCCACCCAAATGGCCATGAAAATTTAAATGGACCATACTGGGACGATCCCCAACCTACCTGGCATGCCCCGATTGATTTTCAACCCACAACATGCTTGAACCCCTGGCCCACCCCCAAAATCGTGGGCTCTAGCACACTAATTTGGCCCAAAAATACCCCATTCGCGCTATTTTGCCCATTTGTCCATCCAAATATCCACGAAAATTTAAACGAACCACACAGGGATGATCCCCAAACTCCTTGGCATGCCCTAGTCGATTTTCAGCCCACATCACGCCTGGACCCCGGGCCTTCCCCTAAACCGTGGGCTATAGCACACTGATTTGGCTCGAAAATGCCTCGTTCATGCCGTTTTGCCCATTTGTCCACCCAAAAGGCCACGATAATTTAAACGGACCACACTGGGATGATTCCTAACTTCCTTGGCATGCACTGATCGATTTTTGGTCTATAGCACGCCCGAATTTAGGGCCCACCCCCAAAATCGTTGGCTATAGCACAATGATTTGGCCCGAAATTGCCCCATTCGCGCCGTTTCACCCGTTTGTCCACCCAAATGGACAAGAAAATTTAAACATACCACACTTGGATGATCCCCCACCTCTCTGGCATGCCTCGATCGATTTTCGGCCCAAAGCACGCCTTGACCCCGGGCCTAACCCCAAAATCATGGGCTATAACACACCGATTTGGCCCAAAATTGCCCCGTTTGCTCTGTTTCGCCCATTTGTCCACCCAAATAGCCGTGAAAATTAAAATACTGGGACGATCCCTAACTTTCCTTGCATGCCCCGATCGATTTTTGGCCTACAACACGCCCGAACCCTGGGCCCACCCCAAAACCATGGGCTATAGCACACCGATTTATCCCAAAAATGCCCCTCTCGCGCCTTTTTGCCCGTTTGTCCACCCAAATAGCCACAAAAATTTAAACAGACCGCACTGGGACTATCCCCAACCTCCCTGACATGCCTCGGTTGATTTTTGGCCCACAGGACGCCCAAACCCCGAGCCTACCCCCAAAATCGTGGGCTATAGCACACCGATTTAGCTCGAAAATGCCTCATTCTCATCGTTTTGCCTGTTTGTCCACCTAAATGGTCACGAAAATTTAAACGGACCACACTAGGACGATCCCCAACCTCCCTGGCACGCTTTGATCAATTTTCAGCCCACAGCACGCCTGGACTCTAGGCTCACCCCCAAAACCCTGGGCTATAGCACATCGATTTGGCCAGAAAATTCTTCGGTTACTCCGTTTCGCCTGTTTGTCCACCCAAATGGCCACGAAAATTTAAACGGACCACACTGGAACGATCCCCAACCTCCCTGGCATGCCCCGGTCGATTTTCAGCTCACAGCATGCTCGAACCCCAGGCCCACCCTCAAAATCGTGGGTTATAACACACCGATTTGGCCTAAAAATACCCTATTCACACTATTTCACCCATTTGTCCACCCAAATGTCCACAAAAATTTAAACGAACCACACAGGGATGATCTCCAACCTCCTTGGCATGCCTCGGTCGATTTTCATCTCACATCACGCCTGGACCCCGAGCCTACCCTAAAACCGTGGGCTATAGCACCCTGATTTGCCCTGAAAATGCCCCGTTCGTGCCGTTTCGCCTATTTGTCCACCCAAAAGGCCACGATAATTTAAACGGACCACACTGAGACGATTCCTAGCCTCTTTGGCATGCACTGGTCAATTTTTGACCCATAGCATGCCTGAATTCGGGGCCCACCCCCAAAATCGTGGGCTATAGCACAACGATTTGACCCGAAATTATCCCATTCACGCCGTTTCACCCGTTTGTCCACACAAATGGCCAAGAAAATTTAAACAAACCACACTTGGATGATGCTCCACCTGCCTGGCATGCTTCGATCGATTTTTGGCCCAAAGCATGCCCTGACACCAGGCCCAACCCCGATATCATAGGCTATAACACATCGATTTGACCCAAAATTGCCCCGTTTGCTCCGTTTCACCCGTTTTTCCACCCAAATAGTCGCAAAAATTTAAACACTGGGATGATTCCTAACCTCCCTTGCATGCCCCGATCGATTTTTGGCCTACAGCACGCCCGAACCCTGAGCCCTCCCCCAAAACTGTGGGCTATAACACACTAATTTATCCCGAAAATGCCCCCTTTGCGCCTTTTGCCCCGTTTGTCCACCCAAATAGCCACAAAAATTTAAACAGACCGCACTGGGACTATCCCCAACCTCCCTGGCATGGCTCGGTCGATTTTCAGCCCACAGCACGCCCGAACCCCGAGCCCACCCCCAAAATCGTGGGCTATAGCATACCGATTTAGCTCGAAAATGCCTTATTCTCATTGTTTCGCCTGTTTGTCCACCCAAATGGTCACAAAAATTTAAACGGACCACACTGGGACGATCCCCAACCTCCCTGGCACGCTCCGATCGATTTTCGGCACACAGCACGCCCGAACTCTAGGCTCACCCCCAAAAGCCTGGGCTATATCACACCGATTTTACTAGAAAATTCCCCATTTGCTCCGTCATTTATCCACCCAAATAGCCACAAAAATTTAAACGGACCACACTGGAATGATCCCCAACCTCCTTTGCACAACCCAATTAATTTTTGGCCCACAGCACGCCCAAACCCCGGGCCCACCCCTAAAATCGTAGGCTATAACACATAATTTAGCTCGAAAATACCCTATTCACGCCGTTTTGCCCGTTTTTCAACCCAAATGGCCATGAAAATTTAAACTGACCATAGTGGGACGATCCCCAACCTCCCTGGCATATCCCGGTTGATTTTTGACACACAGCACGCCCGGACCCCGGGCCCACCCTTGAAACCATGGGCTATAGCATGCTGACTTGGCCCGAAAATATTTCGTTCGCATTATTTCGCCCGTTTGTCCACCCAAATAGCCACAAAAATTTAAACGGACCACACTGAGATGATCCCCAACCTCCCTAGAATGCCCCAATCAATTTTCGGCCCACAGCACACCTGAACACCAGGCCCACCCCCGAAACCGTGGCTATTGCACTCCGATTTGGCCTGAAAATGCCCTATTCACACTATTTCGATTGTTTGTCCACCCAAATGGCCACAAAAATTTAAACGGACCACACTGGGACGATCCCCAACCTTCCTGAAATACCCCGATCGATTTTTGGCCCACAGCACGTCCGGACCCCTGGCCCACCCTCAAAACCTTGGACTATAGCACACTGATTTGGCCCAAAAATACCTTGTTCGCGTCGATTCGCCTGTTTGTCCACCCAAATGGCCATTAAAATTTAAACGGACCACATTGGGACGATCCCTAACCTCCCTGGAATGCCCCGGTCAATTTTTGGCCCACAGCACGCCTAGACCCCGAGCCCACCCCCGAAACCGTAGGCTATAGCACACCTATTTGGCTCGAAAATGTCCTGTTCACACTGTTTTGCTCGTTTGTACACCCAAATGGCCACAAAAATATAAACAAACCACACTGGGACGATCCCCAACCTCTCTCAACCTCCCTGGCACGCCCCGGTCAATTTTCAGCCTACAGCACTCTCGGACCCCGAGCTCACCACCAAAACTGTAGGCTATAGCTCACCTATTTGGCTCGAAAATACCCGTTTATGCCGTTTCGCCCGTTTGTCCACCCAAATGGCCACGAAAATTTAAACGGACCACACTGAGATGATTCTAAACATCCCTGACATGCTCCGATCGATTTTTGTCCCACAACACGCCCAGACACCGGGCCCACCCCCAAAATCGTGGGCTATAGCGCATCAATTTGGTCCAAAAATTCCCCATTCGCGCTGTTTCGCTCGTTTGTCCACCCAAATGGCCCCAAAAATTTAAATGGACCACACTGGGACTATCTCCAACCACCCTGGCATGCCCCAATTGATTTTCAGCCCACAACATTCCTTGACCCTGAGCCCACCCCCAAAACTGTGGGATATAGCATATCGATTTAGCTCAAAAATGCCTCATTCGTGCTATTTCGCCTATTTCTCCACCCAAATGGTTACAAAAATTTAAACGGATCACACTTGGATGATCCCCAACCTCCCTGGCATGTCTCAGACGATTTTTGGCCCATAGCACGCCCGAATCCCGAGCCCACCCAGAAAACCATGGCATAGCACACTGATTTGGCCCGAAAATGCCCTGTTCGCGCCGTTTCACGTTTTTCCATCCAAATGGCCACAAAAATTTCAACGGGCCATACTGGGACGATCCCCAACCTCCTTGACATGCCTCGGTCAATTTTTGGCCCACATCACGCCCGAACCTAAGTCCCACCCCTGAAACCGTGGGCTATAACACACCTCTTTGGCCCAAAAATGCCCCATTCGCGTCGTTTCGCCCCTTTGTCCACCCAAAATGCCACGATAATTTAAACGGACCGTACTGGGATGATCCCCAATTTCTCTAACACGCACCGGTTGATTTTTGTCCCACAGCACGCCCGAATCCTAGGCCTACCCCTAAAACCGTGGGCTATAGCACATTGATTTTGCCCAAAATTGCCCTATTTGCGCCGTTTCGCCCATTTGTCCACCCAAATGGCCACAGAAGTTTAAATGGACCACACTTGGATGATCCCCAACCTCCCTGGCATGCCCCCGTCGATTTTCGGCCCACAGCATGCCCAGATCCCGGGCCCAACCTCGAAATCGTGAGCTATAGCACACTAATGTGGCCCGAAAATGCCCCGTTCACGCCATTTCACTCGATTACCCATCCAAGCCAGGAAAATTTAAACGAACCACACTGGGACAATCCCTAACCTCCCTTGCAAACCACGATTGATTTTTAGCCCATAGGACGCCCTAACCCTGGGCTCACCTCTAAAACCGTGGTTTATAGCACACTGATTTATCCCAAAAATGCCCCGTTCACGTCGTTCCGCCCGTTTGTCCATCCAAATTGCCACAAAAATTTAAACGGACCACATTGGTACTAGCCCCAACCTCCCTGGCACGCTCCGGTTGACTTTCGACCAATAACATACTCGGACTCCAGGCCCACCCCCAAAATCGTGGGCTATAGCACACTGATTTGGCCAAAAAATGCCCCGTTCGTGCCGTTTCGCCCATTTATCCACCCAAATGGCCACGAAAATTTAAAAGGACCACATTGGGACGATCCCCAACCTCCATGGCCCAAAAATGCCATGTTCGCGACCCAAAAGCCACGTTCGATTTTCAACCCACAACACGCCTGGACCCCGGGCCCACCCCCAAAACCGTGGGCTATAGCACACCGATTTGGACTAAAAATGCCCCGTTCACGATGTTTTGCTCGTTTGTCCACCCAAATGGCCACGAAACATTAAATGAACCACCCTGGGATGATCCCCATCCTCCCTTGCATGGCTGGACCCCATGCCCATCCCCAAAACCGTGGGCTATAGCACACTAATTTAGCCCAAAAATACCCCGTTCGCACCGTTTTGCCTGTTTGTCCACCCGAATGTCCATGAAAAATTAAACGGACCATACTGGAATGATTCCCAACCTCCCTGGCACACCACGATTTATTTTCGTCCTACAACACGCCTGAACCCTGGGCCCACCCCAAAAATCATGGGCTACAGCACACCGATTTCGCCCAAAAATGCCTCGTTCATACCGTTTCACCCGTTTATCCACCTATATAGCCAAAAAATTTAAACGGACCACACTGGGACGATCCCCAACCTCCCTGGCACGCCCTAGTTGATTTTCGGCCAACAACACGCCCGTACCCCAGGCCCACCCCTAAAATCGTGGTTATAGAACATCAATTTGGAACGAAAATGCCCCGGTAACACCGTTTCGACCGTTTGTCCACCCAAGTAGCCACTAAAAATTAAACGGACCACACTGGAACGATCCTCATCTTCCCTGGCAAGCTCCGATCGATTTTTTACCAGCAGCACGCCCGAACCTCGGGCCCACCCTTAAAACCGTGGGCTATAGCATATCGATTTGGCCCAAAAATGCTCCGTTCGCGCTGTTTTACCCGTTTGTCTACCCAAATAGCCACAAAAAATTAAACGGACCAGACTAGGACGATCCCCAAATTCCCTAGCACGCCCCGATCAATTTTTGACCTACAGCACGCCCGGACCCCAGGCCCACCCCTGAAATCGTGGGCTATAACCTACCTATTTGGCTAGAAAATGCCCCGTTCATGCTTTTTCACCCGTTTATCCACCCAAATAGCCACAAAAATTTGAACGGACCATACTGGGACGATCCCCAACCTCCCTGGCATGCCCCGATCAATTTTAGGCCCACAACACACTCGTACCCGAGGCCCACCCCCAAAACTGTGGGCTATAGCATACTGATTAAGCCTGAAAGTGCCTCGTTCGCTCTATTTCGCCTGTTTGCCTACCCAAATGGCCACGAAAAATTAAATGGACCACACTGGAATGATCCCCAAACTCTCTGGCATTCCCCGGTCGATTTTTGAAAAACAACATACCCGAACGCCGGTCCCACCCCCAAAACAGTGGGATATAGCACACTAATTTGGATAAAAAATGCCCCGTTCACGCCGTTTTGCATATTTGTCCATATAAAAGGCCGCAAAAAATTAAATGAACCACACTGGGATAATTCCCAACCTCCCTGGCATGCCACAATCGATTTTTGGCCCACAGCACATCCAGACCCGAGCCCACCCTCAAAATCATGGGTTATAGTACACTGATGTAGCCTAAAATGCTCCGTTCGCTCCGTTTCGCCCGTTTGTCCACCCAAATGGCCATGAAAAATTAAACGGACCACATTGGGACGATCCCCAACCTCCCTGGCACACCCCACTCGATTTTTGTCCCACAGCACGCCTAGATCCCGAGTCCAACCCTAAAACTGTGGGCTATAGCATACCGATTTAGCTCGAAAATGCCTCATTCGCGCCATTTCTCCCGTTTGTCCACACAAATGGCCACGAAAAATTAAACGGGCCATACTGGGATGATTCCCAAATTTCCTGGCATGCCCTGATTGGTTTTCGGCCTACAACATGCCCGAACTTCGAGCCCACCCCCGAAACCGTGGGCTATAGCACACCAATTTGGCCTGAAAACCTACCGTTCGTGTCGTTTTGCCTGTTTATCCGCCCAAATGGCCACGAAAAATTAAAACGACCACACTGGGATAATCTCCAACCTCTCTGGCACGTCCCGATCAATTTTTGACCTATAGCAGGCCCAAAACCCGGGCCCATCCCCAAAATCGTGGGCTATAGCACACTAATTAGACCCAAAAATACCCTGTATGGATCGTTTCGCCTGTTTTTCCACCCAAATGGCCACAAAAAATTAAACGTACCACACTGGGACGATCCCCAATATCCCTGGAATGCTCTGGTCAATTCTCGGCCCACAGCATGCTAGTATCCTAGGCCCACCCCCAAAACAGTGGGCTATAGAACACCGATTTGGCCCAAAAATGCCTCGTTCAAGCCGTTTCACCCATTTGTCCACCCAAATGGCCACGAAAAATTAAACGGACCACACTAAGATGATCCTCAATCTCTCTAGCACTCCCCGATTAATTTTTTGCCACAGCACGCCCAGACCATGGGCCCACCCCCAAAATCGTGGGTTATAGCACACCGATTTGGCCCAACAATGCCTGTTCGCGCCGTTTTGCTCGTTTGTCCACCCAAATAGCCACAAAAAATTAAACGGACAACACTGGGATGATCCCCAACCTCCTTGGCACTCTCAATCGAATTTTGGCCCACAACACGCCCGAACCCTGGGCTCACCCCCTAAACCGTGGGCTATAGAGCACCGATTTCGCCCGAAAATGCCCCATTCACACTGTTTCGCCTGTTTGTTCACCCAAATGGCTACGAAAAATTAAACGGACCATACTGGGATGGTCCCCAACCTCCCAGGCATGCCCCAGTCGATTTTCAGCCCACAACATGCTCGTACCCCAGGTCCACCCCTAAAACCGTGAGCTATAGCACACCGATTTGGCCAGAAAATGCTTTGTTCTCGCCGTTTCGCCCGTTTGTCCATCGAAAAAGCCACAAAAATTTAAACAAACCACAGTGAAATGATCCCCAACCTTCCTAGCATGCCCCGGTTAATTTTCGGCCCACACCAGGCCCATACCCAGGCCCACCCCTAATATCGTGGACTATAGCACACTGATTTGGCCCAAAAATGGCCTGTTCGCGATGTTTCGCCCATTTGTCCACCCAAATGGCCACGAAAAATTAAACGGAATACACTGGGACGATCTCCAACCTCATTAGCAAGCCCGGGTCGATTTTCAGGCTACAACACGCCTGGACCCCAGGCCCACCCCGAAAACCGTGGGCTATAGCATATCGATGTGGCCTAAAAATGCCCCATGCACGATGTTTCGCCCATTTGTCCACCCAAATGGCCACGAAACATTAAACGAACCACCCTAGGATGATCCCCATCCTCCCTTGGATAGCCGTACCCCGTGCCCATCCCCAAAACCGTGCGCTATAGCACACCAATTTGGCTCGAAAATACCCCGTTCGCACCATTTTACCCATTTGTCCACCCGAATGTCCATGAAAAATTAAACGGACCATACTGGGATGATTCCCAACCTCCCTGGCACACCCCAATCGATTTTCGTCCCACAACACGCTTGAACCCCGGGTCCACCCCAAAAATCATGGGCTACAACACACCGATTTGGTCTGAAAATGCCTTGTTCATGTCGTTTCGCCCGTTTGTCCACCCATATAGCCAAAAAAATTAAATGAACCACACTGGGACGATCCCCAACCTCCCTGGCACGCCCTGGTTAATTTTTAGCCAACAACACGCCGGTACCCCAGGCCCACCCTCGAAATTGTGGTCTATAGCACACTGATTTGGATCGAAAATGCCCCGTTAACATCGTTTCGACCATTTGTTCCCCCAAATAGCTACAAAAAATTAAACAGACCACACTAGAATGATCCCCAACTTCCCTGGCACACCCCAGTCTATTTTTGGCCAACAGCACGCCCGAACCTCGAGCCCACCCCTAAAACCGTGGGCTATAACATACCGATTTGGCCCAAAAATGCCCCGTTCGCGCCGTTTTACCCGTTTGTCTACCCAAATAGCCACAAAAAGTTAAATGAACCACACTAGGACGATCTCCAAACTCCCCGGCACGCCCCGGATCCCAGGACTACCCCCAAAATCGTGGGCTATAACCTACCGATTTGGCTCGAAAATGCCCCGCTCATGCTGTTTCACCCGTTTATCCACCCAAATGGCCACAAAAATTTGAACGGACCACACTGGGACGATCCCCAACCTCCCTGGCATGCCCTGATCAATTTTAGGCCCACAAAACGCTCGTATCTCAAGCCTACCCCCAAAACCATGGGCTATAGCATACCGATTATGCCTCAAAATGCCTCATTCGCTCCATTTCGCCTGTTTGTCCACCCAAATTGCCACAAAAAATTAAACGAACCACACTAGAACGATCCCTAAACTCTATGGCATGCCCCGATCGATTTTCGAAAAACAACATGCCCGAAAGCCAGTTCCACCCCCAAAACAGTGGGATATAGCACACTGATTTGGCTAAAAAATTCCCCGTTCGTCCCGTTTTGCATATTTGTCCACATAATGGCCATAAAAATTAAACGAACCACACTGGGACAATCCCCAACCTCCCTGGCACGCCCCAATCGATTTTTGGCCCACAGCATATCCAGACCCCGGGCCCACCCTCGAAACCATGGGCTATAGCACACCGATGTAGCCTGAAAACGCCCCGTTCATGCTGTTTCGCCCGTTTGTCCACCCAAATGGCCACAAAAAATTAAACGGACCACACAGGGACGATCACTAACCTCTCTAGCATACCCGGATCAATGTTCGGCCCATAGCTTGCTCGAATCTGGGCCCACCCCCAATATCGTGGACTATAGAACACCAATTTGGCCCGAAAATGCCCTATTCACGATGTTTCGCTCGTTTGTTCACCCAAATGACCTCAAAAAATTAAATGAAATACACTGGGATGATTTCCAACCTCCCTGGCACGTGCCGATCTATTTTTGGACTACAGCATGCTTGGACCCCGGGCCTACCCCCGAAACCATGGGCTATAGCACATCGATTTGGCCCAAAAATGCCTCATTTGCATTGTTTTGCCCATTTGTCCACCTAAATAGCCACGAAACATTAAACGAACCACACTGGGATGATCCCCATCCTCCTTTTCTTGCCCAGACCCCCTGCCTACCCCTTTAACCGTGGGTTATAGTCCATCGATTTGGCCCAAAAATGCCCCGTTCGTGCCGTTGCGCTCGTTTGTCCACCCAAATATCCACAAAAAAGTAAACGGACTATACTAGGATGATTCCCAATCTCCCTGGCACACCCCGGTCGATTATTGTCCCACAGCACGCCCAGACCCCGGGCCCACCCCAAAAATCGTGGGCGATAGCACACCGATTTGGATCGAAGATGCCCCGTTCACGCCGTTTCACCCGTTTGTCCACCCATATGGCCAGAAAAATTAAACGAACCACACTGGGACGATCCCCAACCTCCCAGGCACGCCTCGATCAGTTTTCGACCCACAGCACGCTCAAACACCGGGTTCTACCCCTTAAACTGTGGGCTATAGCACATCGATTTGGCTCGAAAATGCCCCGTTCTGCCGTTTTGCCCGTTTGTCCGCCCAAATGGCCACAAAAAATTAAGCGAACCACATTGGGACGATCCCCAACCACCCTGGCATGCCCCGATTAATTTTTGGCCCAAAGCACACCCAGACACCGAGACCACCCCCTAAATTATGGGATATAGCACACTGATTTGGACCAAAAATGCCCCGTCCGCACCGTTTTACTTGTTTGTCTACTCAAATAGCCATGAAAATTTAAACGGACGACACTAGAATGATGCCTAACCTCTATAGCTCACCCCAGTCGATGTTCGGCCCACAGCATGCCCGGACCTCGAGCCCACCCCTAAAATGGTAGGCTATAGCACACCGATTTAGCCCGAAATTGCCCCGTTCGAGCCATTTCACCCTTTTGTCCACCTAAATAGCCACAAAAATTTAAACGGACTATATTGGAATGATCCCCAACCTACCTGGCATGCCCCGATAATTTTTCAACCCACAGCTCGCCCAAACTTAAGGCCCACCTCCAAAACTGTGGGCTATAGCACACCAATTTGGACCAAAAATGCCCCGTTCGTGCTGTTTTGCCCGTTTGTCCACCCAAATGGCCATGAAAATTTAAATGAACCACACTGGGATGATCCCCAACCTCCCTGGCAAGCCCCGGTCGATTTTTGGCACATAGCACGCCCGTACGCCTGGCCCACCCCCAAAATTGGGGGCTATAGCACACCGATTTGGCCCTAAAATGCCCGTTCATGTCGTTTCCCCCCATTAGTCCACCCAAATGTTTAGAATGATCCCCAACATCCCTGGCATACCTCGATTGATTTTCAGCCCACAGCACGCCCGAACACAGGGCCCACCCCTGAAGCTGCGGTCTATAACACACCGATTTGCCACAAAAATGCCCCGTTCATACCGTTTAACCCGTTTGACTGTCCAAATGGCTACAAAAATTTAAACGGACCATACTGGATGATCCCCAACCTCTCCGGCACGCCACGATTGAGTTTTAGCCCATAGCACGCTCGGGCCCACCTCCAAAAGCATGGGCTATATCATACTGATTTGGACTGAAAATGTCTCGTTCACGCCGTTTTGCCCGTTTGTCCATCCAAATGGCCATAAAAATTTAAACGGACCACATTAGGATGATCCCCAACCTCCTTGGCATGCCCTGATCGATTTTCAGCATACAGCATGCCTGAACCCCTGGCCCACCCCCGAAACCATGAGCTATAGCACAACGATTTGACCTAAAAATGCCCTGTTCACGTCATTTCACCCATTTGTCCACCCAAATGGCCACGAAAATTTAAACGGACCACACTGGGATGATCCCAAACCTTCCTGGCTTGCCCCGTTTAATTTTTGGCCAACAGCGTATTCGAAACCTGGGCCTACCCCCAAAACCATGGGATAGCACACCGATTTAGCCCGAAAATGCCTCGTTCACACAGTTTTGCCCGTTTGTCAACCCAAATGGCCACGAAAATATAAACGAACCATACTGGGATGATTCCCAACCTCCCTGGTATGCCCTAATTTATTTTTGGCCAACAGTACACCCGGACCCCGAGCCCACAACCGAAACTGTAGGCTTAGAACACTAATTTAGCCCAAAAATGCTCCGTTCGCACCACTTCGCCTGTTTGTCCACCCAAATGGCCACAAAAATTTAAACGGACCATACTACGATGATCCCCAACCTTCTTCGCATGCTCGTGTTGATTTTTGGACCACAACATACCCGAACCCAGGGTCCACCCCTGAAATTGTGGGCTATAGCACAATGATTTGGCCCTAAAATGCCCAATTCGCGTCTTTTCGCCCATTTGTCAACCCAAATGGCAACGAAAATTTAAACAGACTACACTGGGATGATCCCCAACATCCCTGGCATGCCCTGATTGATTTTTGGCCCACAACACGCTTGGACCTCGGGACCACCCCCAAAACTGTGGGCTATAGCACACTAATTAGGCTAAAAAGGTCTCATTCGCACTGTTTTGCCCGTTTGTCCACCCAAATAGCCACAAAAATTTAAACGAACCACTCTGGGATGCTCTTTAACCTGCCTGGTAAGCCCCAATCAATTTTTTGACCTACAGCACGCCCGAACCTCAGGCCTAACCCCAAAATCGTAGGCTATAGCACACCTTTTGGCTCTAAAATACCCCGTTTGCGCTGTTTCGCCCATTTGTTTGGCCAAATGGCCACAAATATTTAAGCAGACCACAATGGGACGATCCCAACCTCCCTGGCATGCCCCAGTCAATTTTCGACCCATAATATACCCAGACCCCGGGCCCAACCCTGAAATCGTGGGCTATAGCTAGCACACCAATTTTGGCCCAAAAATGTCCTATTCGCGCCGTTTCGCCCCTTTGTCCACCTAAATGTCCATTAAAAATTTAATGGACCAGACTATGACGATCCCCTACCTCCCTGGCATAACCCTATCGATTTTTGGCCCACAACATGCCTGGAACCCGGGCCTACCCCCAAAACCATGGGCAATGGCACACCGATTGCGCTTGAAAATATCCCGTTCGCGCCGTTTCTCCTATTTGCCCAACCAAATGGCCACGAAAATTTAATCGGACCACACTGGGATGATCCCCAACTTTCCTGAAATGCACCGATCAATTTTTTATGCACAGAACGCCCAAACCCCGGGCCCACCCCCAGGACCGTGGATTATAGCACACTGATTTGGCCTAAAAATGCACCATTCGCGCTGTTTTACCTGTTTGTCCACCTATATCTCCACAAAAATTTAAACGGACCACACTAGGATAATCCTCAACCTCCCTGGCATGCCCCGGTCAATTTTCAACCCATAACACACATGGACCCCGACCCCACCCCCAAAATCGTGGGCTATAGCACACTGATTTGGCTCGAAAATGACCCATTTGTGTCGTTTTGCTCGTTTGTCCACCCAAATGGCCACAAAAATTTAAAAGGACCACACTGGGACGATCCCTAACCTCTCTGGCATGCCCCAGTCAATTTTTAGCTCACAGCAGCCCGAACCCCGGGCCCACCCCTAAAACTGTGGACTATAACACATCGATTTGGCCAAAAAATGCCCCATTCGCACCGTTTTGCCCGTTTGTCCACCCAAATGGCCACGAAAATTTAATCGGACCATACTAGGAAGATCTCCAACCTACCTGGCATGCCCCAGTCAATTTTTGACCCACAGCATGCCCAAACCCCTAGACCACATCTGAAATCGTGGGCTAGATCACACCAACTAGGCCCTAAAATGCCCCGTTTGTACCGTTTCACTCTTTGTCCAACCAAATGGTCACAAAAATTTAAAAGGACCATACTGGGATGATCCTCGACCTCCTTGGCAGGCCTCGGTTGATTTTCAGCCCACAGCAGCTCGGACACCGGGCCCACCCTAAAACTGTGTGCTATAACACACAGATTTGGTCCAAAAATGTCCTATTCAAGCAGTTTCGCCCGGTTGCCCACCCAAATAGTCACGAAAATTTAATCGGACTACACTAGGATGATCCCCAACCTCTCTGGCATGCATCGATCAATTTTCGGCCCACAGTACGCCCGGATCCCTGGCCCACATCTGAAACCGTGGGCTATAGCACACCGATTTGGCCCTAAAATTCCCCATTCGGGTCGTTTCGACCGTTTGTCTACCCAAATCGCCACAAAAATTTAAACGGACCATATTATGACGATCCCCAACCTCCCTGGCATGCTCCAATTAATTTTTCACCCACAGCATGCCCGGACCCTTGGCCCATCCCCCAAATCGTAGGCTATAGCACACTGATTTGGCCTGAAAATGTCCTGTTCACGCCGTTTCGCCCGTTTATCCACCCAAATGGCCACTAAAATAAAAACGGACCACACTGGGATGTTCCCCAATCTCCCTGGAATGCCCTAGTCGATTTTCGACCAACAGCGCGCTTGGACCCCTAGCCCACCCCTAAAATTGTGGGCAATAGAACACTGATTTACCCAAAAATTCCCCGTTTACGTTATTTTGCCCGTTTGTCCACCCAAATGGCCACAAAAATTTAAATAAACCACAATGGGATGATTCCTATCTCTCTGGCATGCCACAATCAATTTTTCACATACAACACGCCCGACCCCAAGCCCACCCCAAAAATCGTGGGCAATAGCAAACGGATTTGGCCCGAAAATGCCACGTTCGCGTCATTTTGGCCGTTAGTCCACCCAAATGGCCTCGAAAATTTAGGCGAACCACACTGGGACGATCCTCAACCTTCCTGGCATGCCCCGGTCGATTTTTGACAGACAGCACACTTGGACCCCATGCCTAACCTCAAAATCATGGGCAATAGCACAACGATTTAGCCCGAAAAAGCCCCATTCGAGCCGTTTGTCCACCCAAATGACCACGAAAATTTAAACGGACCATACTGGGATGATCCCCAACCTCCTAGGTATGCCCCAGTTGATTTTTGACCCATAACGCATCCGAACCCTGGCCCAACCCCAAAACTGTGGGCTATAGCACACCGATTTGGCCCAAAAATACCCGTACACATTATTTCGCTTGTTTGTCCACCCAAATGGACAAGAAAATCTAAACGGACCACACTGAGACGATCAACAACCTCTCTGGCATGCCCCAATCGATTTTTTACCCACAGCACGCCCGAACCCCAGGGCCACCCCCAAAACCGTGGGCTATAGCACACTGATTTGGCCCAAAAATGCCCCATTCATGCTTTTTCGCCCGTTTTTCCACCCAAATAATCACAAAAATTTAAACAGCCCACACTAGGATGATCTTCAACCTCCCTAGCATGCCCCAGTCAATTTTTCACCCACAGCACGCTTAAACCCCAGGCCAACCCCTGAAACCGTGGGATATAGTACACCAATTTAGCTCAAAAATGCCCCATTTGCGCCGTTTCGCTCGTTTGTAAACCCAAATGGCCATAAAAATTTAAACAGAGCACACTGAGATGATCCCCAACCTCCCTGGCATGCCCCGGTTGATTTTAAGCCCACAGAACGCCCGAACCCCGGGTCCACCCCTAAAACTGTGGGCTATAGCACACCAATTTTGCTTGAAAATGCCCTGTTTGCGCCGTTTTGGTCGTTTCCACATAAATGGCCACAAAAATATAAATGGACCATACTGGATGATCCCCAACCTCCTTGGCATGTCTCAGTCAATTCTTGGCCCACAACATACCTGGACCCTGGCCCACCCCCAAAATCGTAGGCTAAGCACACCGATTTGGCCCTAAAATGCCCCGTTTGCGTCGTTTTGCCCGTTTGTCCACCCAAATGACCACAAAAATTTAAACAGACCACAATGGGATGATCCCCAACATCCCTGGCATGCCTCGATCAAATTTTGGCCCACAACACGCTCGGACCCTAGGCCCACCCCCAAAATTGTGGGCTAAAGCACACCAATTTGGCTTGAAAATGCCTCGTTCGAGCTGTTTCGCCCATTTGTCTACCTAAATGGCCACGAAAATTTAAACGGACCAGGATGGGATGATCCCTAACCTCCTTAGCATGCCCCAATCAATTTTCGGTCTACAGCATGCCCGAACCCCGAGGCCACCCTCAAAATCGTGGGCTATATCACACCAATTTTTCCTAAAAATGCCTAGTTCGAGCCATTTCTCTCGATTGTCCACCAAAATGGCCATGAAAATTTAAACGGATCACACTGGGATGAACTTCAACCTCCCTGGCATGCCCCGGTAGATTTTCAACCAACAGCATGCCCGGACCTCGGGACCAGCCCTAAAATCATGGGCTATAGCACACAGATTTGGCCTGAAAATGCCTCATTCAAGCCGTTTCTCCCGGTTGTCAACCCAAATAGCCACAAAAATTTAAACGAACCGCACTGGGATAATCCTCAACCTCCCTGGCACGCCCAGATCAATTTTTGCCCAATAGCACACTCGAACCTCGAGCCCACCCCCAAAAATGTAGGATATAGCACATCGATTTAGCGCAAAAATGCCCCTTTCACGCTGTTTCGCTCATTTGTCCACCCAAATGGTGACAAAAATTTAAACGGACCATACTTGGATGATCCCCAACCTCCCTAGCATGCCCCAATCAATTTTCGACATACAACACGCCTGGACCTCTGGCCCACTCCAAAAATCATAGGCTATAGTATACTGATTTGGCTCGAAGATGGCCCTTTCGCCCCGTTGCACCCGTCTGTCCTCCCAAATGGCAACGAAAATTTAAACGGACCACACTAGAATGATTCCCAACCTCCCTAGCATGCCCCAATAAATTTTTGACCCACAGCATACCCGGACCCCAAACCCACCCTCGAAACCGTGGGCTACAACACACCGATTTTTCCTGAAAATATCCCGTTCATGCCGTTTCACCCATTTGTCCACCTAAATGGCCACAAAAATTTACGTGGACCACACTAGGATGATCCTCAACCTTCCTAACACGCCCCAATCGATTTTATGCCCACAACACGCTGGACCCTGGGCCCACCCCTAAAGCCGTGGGCTATAGCACACCGATTTGGCCCGAAAATGCCCTGTTCACGCCATTTCGCTCGTTTGTCCACCCAAATGGCCACGAACAATTAAACGGGCCCTACTGGGATGATCCTAAACCTTCCTAGCACGCTCCGTTCAATTTTTGGCCCACAGCACGTCCAAACCCCAGGCCCACCCCCAAAATTGTGGGCTATAATACACCGATTTGGCCCGAAAATGGCTTGTTCTCGCTGTTTCACCCGTTTGTCCACCCAAATGGCCACGAAAATATAAACAGACCATACTGGGATGATCATCAACATACGTGGTACACCCCGATTGATTTTTCGACCACAGCACGCCCGGACCTCGGGCCCACACCCAAAACTGTGGGCTATAGCACACTAATTTGACCCAAAAATGCCCCGTTCGCGCTATTTTGCTCGTTTGTCCACCCAAATGGCCACAAAAATTTAAACAGACCACACTGGGATGATCCCCAACCTCTCTGGCACGCACCGGTTGATTTTTGGCCCACAAAATGCTCGAACCCATGGTCCTCCCCTAAAATCGTAGGTTGTAGTACACCGATTTGGCCCTAAAATGCCCTGTTTCGCAAGTTTATCCATATAAATGCCACAAAAATTTAAACAGACCACACTGGGACGATCCCCAACCACTCTGGCATTCCCTGATAGATTTTTAGCCAACAGCACGCTTGGACCTCGAGCTCACCCCCAAAATCGTGGGCTATAGTACACTGATTTGGCTTGAAAATTCCCCGTTCGCGTTGTTTCGCCCGTTTGTCCAACCAATTGGCCACTAAATTTTAAACGGACCATACTGGGACGATCCCTAACCTCCCTGGCAAGCCCCAATCGACTTCCGACCTACAGCACGCCTGGACCCCGGTCCTACCACCAAAATCGTGAGCTATAGTACATCGATTTGGCCCGAAAATGCCTCGTTCGCATCGTTTTGCCCGTTTGTCCACCCAAATGGCCACGAAAATTTAAATGGACCAGAGTGGGATGATCCCAACCTTCCTGGCACGCCCTGGTGAATTTTTTACCCACAGCACGCTCGAACCCTGGGCCCACCCCTTAAACCGTGGGCTATAGCACACCGATTTTGGCTCATAAATGCCCCGTTCGCACCGTTTTACCCATTTGTCCACCCAAATTGCCATGAAAATTTAAATTGACCATATTAGGACGATCCGCAACCTCTCTGGTATGACCCGATCGATATTTGGCCCACAACAAGCCTGGACCCCGGGCCCACCCCCAAAACAGTGGGCTATAGCACCCCAATTTGGCCCAAAAATTCCCCGTTCGCGCTGTTTTGCCCGTTTGTCCCTCCAAATGGCCACGAAAATTTAAACGAACCACACTGGGATGATCCCCTACCCTCTTGGCACGCGTCGATCAATTTTTGATCCACACACACCCGAACCCCAAGTTCAGGCCCGAAATCGTGGGCTATAGCACACTTATTTTGGCTTGAAAATACCCTGTTTGCGCCGTTTTGCCCGTTGTCCACCTAAATGGCTACAAAAATTTAAACGGACCACACTGGGATAATCCCCTACCTCCCTGGCATACGCCGATAAATTTTTGGTCCACAACACGCCCGGACCCGGTGTCCACCCACTAAACCGTGGGCTATAACACACTAATTTGGCCCGAAAATGCCTCGTTCGCACTATTTCACCCGTTTGTCCACCCAAATATTTACAAAAATTTAAACAGACCATATTGGGATGATCCCTAACCTCCCTGACACGCCTCGACCTATTTTTGGCCCACAACTCGCTTAGACCCCGGGCCCACCCTCAAAACCATGGGCTATGCCATACTGATTTTGTTTGAAAATGCCCCGTTCGTGTCGTTTCGCTCGTTTGTCCACCCAAATAGCCACAACAATTTAAACGGACCACACTGGGACGATCCCCAACTTCCCGAGCACGCCTCAATTGATTTTTAGCCCACAGCAGCTCGGACCCCGGGCCCACCCCAAAAAATCATGGGCTATAACACACTAATTTGGCCTAAAAATGCCCTGTTTGCACCGTTTCCCCCGTTTGTCCATCGAAATGGCCATGAATATTTAATCGAACCACACTAGGATGAACCCCAATCTCCATGACACACCCCAATTGATTTTCGGCCCACAACACGCTCGGACCCCTGGCCCACATCTGAAACCTTGGGCTATAGCACACCATTTTAGCCCTAAAATACACTGTTCACGCCGTTTTGACCGTTTGTCTACCCAAATGGCCACGAAAATTTAAATGGACCAAACTGTGATGATCCCTAACCTCCCTGGCAAGCCCGATCAATTTTTGGCCCATAGCACGCCCGGACCTTTGGCCCACCCCCAAAACCGAGGGCTGTAGCACACTGATTTGGTCTGAAAATGCCTCGTTCATGCCGTTTCGGCCATTTGTCCACCCAAATGGCCATAAAAATTTAAACGGACTATACTGGGATGATCCCCAACCTCCCTGGCACGCCCCAGTCGATTTTTGGCCCACAGCGCACCCGGGCCCACCCCTAAAACTGTGGGCAATAGCAACCTGATTTGCGTAAAAAATGTCTCATTCACATCATTTCGATCATTTATCCACCTAAATAGCCACAAAAATTTAAACGAACCATAATAGGACGATCCCCAACCTCCCTAGCATGCCCCAGTAGATTTTTGACCCATAGCACGCCCGGATCCACCCTAACCCACCCCCAAGACCGTGGGCTATAGCATACCAATTTGGCCCAAGAACTACTCGTTCACTTTGTTTTGCCCGTTTTTCCCCCCAAATGGCCACGAAAATTTAAACGGACCACACTGGGATGATCCCCAACCTCTCTGGCATGCCCTGATCAATTTTTAGCCAACAGCACGCTTGGACCTCGAGCTCACCCCCAAAATCGTGGGCTATAACACAGTGATTTGGCTTGAAAATTACCTGTTCGCGTTGTTTCGCCCGTTTGTCGACCTAATTGGCCACTAAATTTTAAACGGACCACACTCGGATGATCCCTAACCTCCCTGGAAAGCTCTAATCGATTTTTGACCTACAGCACACCTGGACCTCGGTCCTACCCCTAAAATCGTAGGTTATAGCACATCGATTTGGCCTAAAAATACCTCGTTCGCGCTGTTTTGCCAGTTTGTCCATCCAAATGGCCACAAAAATTTAAATGGACCACAGTGGGATGATCCCCAACCTCCCTAGCACGCCCTGGTGAATTTTTTACCCACAGCACGCCCGGACCCGAGCCCACCCCATAAACCGTGGGCTATAGCACACCGATTTTGGTTTGAAAATGCCCCGTTCGCGCCGTTTTGCCCATTTGTCCACCCAAATTGCCACGAAAATTTAAATTGACCATATTAGGACGATTTCCAACCTCTCTGGTATGACCCGATCGATATTTGGCCCACACCACGCCTAGACCCCGGTCCCACCTTAAAAATCGTGGGCTATAGCACACCGATTTGGCCCAAAAATGCCTCGTTCACGCTGTTTCGCCTGTTTGTCTCTCCAAATAGCCACAAAAATTTAAACGGACCACACTGGAACAATCCCCTACCTCCCTGGCACACCCCGAGTCCAGGCCCAAAACCGTGGGCTATGGCACACTTATTTTGGCTTGAAAATGCCTTGTTCGCGCTGTTTTGCCCGTTTGTCCACCTAAATGGCCACAAAAATTTAAACGGACCATACTGGGATGATCCCCTACCTCCCTGGCATGCGCTGATCAATTTTTGGCCCACAGCACACCCGGACCCCATGTCCACCCACAAAACCATGGGCTATAGCACACTAATTTGGCCCGAAAATGCCCCGTTCGCTCTATTTCACCCGTTTGTCCACCCAAATTTTCACAAAAATTTAAACGGACCATACTGGGATGATCTCCAACTTTCCTGACACGCCTCGATCTAATTTTGGCCCACAGCACGCTCAGACCCCGGGCCCACCCTCAAAATCGTGGGCTATACCACACTGATTTTGTTCGAAAATGTCCCGTTCGTGTCGTTTCGCTCGTTTGTCCACCCAAATGGCCACGAAAATTTAAACGGACCACACTGGGATGATCCCCAACCTCCCTGGCACGCCCCGATTGATTTTTAGCCCACAACAGCTCAGACCTCGGGCCCACCCCAAAAAATCATGGGCTATAACACACTAATTTGGCCTAAAAATGCCTTGTTTGCACCGTTTCCCCCGTTTGTCCATCGAAATGGCCACGAATATTTAATCGGACCACACTAGGATGAACCTCTATCTCCCTGGCACACCTCAATTGATTTTTGGCCCACAACACGCCCGGACCCCTGGCCCACATCTGAAACCTTGGGCTATAGCATACCGATTTGGCCCTAAAATGGCCTGTTCGCGCCATTTTGATCGTTTGTCTACCTAAATGGCCAAGAAAATTTAAATGGACCAAACTGTGATGATCCCCAACCTCCCTGGCAAGCCCGATAAATTTTTGGCCCACAGCACGCTCGGACTTTGGGCCCACCCCCAAAACCGAGGGCTATAGCACACCGATTTGGTCTGAAAATGCCTCGTTCGTGCTATTTTGGCCGTTTGTCCACTAAAATGGCCACAAAAATTTAAACGAACTACACTGGGATGATCCCCAACCTACCTGGCATGCCTCAGTTGATTTTTGCCCCACAGCGCACCCGGGCCCACCCCTAAAACTGTGGGCAATAGCACACTGATTTGCGTAAAAAATGCCCCATTCACATCGTTTCGATCCTTTGTCCACCAAAATAGCCACAAAAATTTAAACGGACCACAATGGGACGATCCTCAACCTCCCTAGCACACCCCGGTAGATTTTCAACCCACAGCACGCCCGGACCCACCTTGACCCACCCCTAAAACCGTGGGCTATAGCATATCAATTTGGCCCAAGAACTACCCGTTCGCGTTGTTTTGCCCGTTTTTCCACCCAAATGGCCACGATAATTTAAACGAACCACACTGGGACGATCCCTAACTCCCTAATATGCCTCGATCGATTTTTAACCCATAGCACGCCCGGGCCCCGGACCAACCCCTAAAATCGTGGGCTATAGCACCACCAATTTGGCCCAAAAATGCCCTGTTCCCATCGTTTCGCCCATTTGTCCACCTAAATGGCGACAAAAATTTAAATGGATCACACTGGGATGATCCCCAACCTCCCTGGCATGCCCAAGTCGATTTTCAACCTGCAACGCACCGGAACTCGGGCCCACCTCCAAAACTGAGCTATAGCATACCGATTTGGACTAAAAATGTCCTGTTCGCGCTATTTCATCTGTTTGTCCTCCCTAATAGCCACAAAAATTTAAACGGACCACACTGGGATGATCTCCAACCTCCCTGGCATGCCCTAATCAATTTTTGGCCCACAGCACGCTTGGACCCAATGGCCACCCTCAAAATTGTCGTCTATAGCACACTGATTTAGCTCAAAAATGCTTTGTTCGCGCTTTTTTGCCTGTTTGTCCACCTAATATTCCTAAAAAATTAAACGAACCAAACTAGGATGATCCCTAACCTCCCTGGCATGCCCCAGTCGATTTTTGACCCACAGTACGCTCAGACCCCGAGCCCATCCCTGAAACCGTGGGCTATACCACACCAATTTAGCTCGAAAATGCCCCATTCGCGCCATTTTGCTTATTTGTCCACCTAAATGGCCATGAAAATTTGAACGGACTATACCGGTATGATCCTCAACCTTCCTGGCATGCCCCGATCGATTTTTAGCCTACGAAACGCCCAGACCTCGGGTCCAACCCCAAAACAGTAGGCTATAGCACATCGACTTGGCCCAAAAATGCCCAGTTCGCGCCGTTTCACTCGTTTGTCCACCAAAATGGCCACAAAAATTTAAAAGGAGCACACTGGGATGATCCTCAACCTCCCTAGCATGACCCGATTGATTTTCAACCCACAGAACGACAAGACCCCGGGTCCACCCCCAAAAATGTAGGCTATAGCACATCAATTTGGCCCGAAAATGCCCTATTCGCGTCGTTTCTCCTGTTTATCCACACAAATAACCACGAAAATTTAAACGGACCATACTGAAATGATCCTCACCCTCTCTAGCATGCCTCAGTCAATTTTGGGACCACAGTACGCTCGGACCCCAGGCCCAACCCCAAAATCGTGGACTATAGCATACCAATTTCGCTAAAAAAAAGTTCCGTTCGCGCCGTTTCACTCGTTTGTCCACCCAAATTGCAACGAAAGTTTAAATGGACCATACTGGGATGATCCCCAACCTTCTTGTCTTGCCCTGGTCAATTTTCAGCCTACAGAACGTCCGAACCTCGAGCCCACATCCAAAACCGTGGGCTATTACACAAAGATTTGGCCCGAAAATGCCCTATTCGCGCGGTTTCGCCCGTTTGTCCACACAAATGGCCACAAAAATTTAAATAGACCATACTGGGACGATCCTCAACCTCCCTAGCACGCCTCAATCAATTTTTAGCCCACAACACCCGAACTCCGAGCCCACCCCCAAAACCGTGGGCTATAGCACACTGATTTGGCCTGAAAATACCCAGTTCGAGCCGTTTTGCCCGTTTGTCCACCCAAATGGCCACGAAAATTTAAACGGACCACACTGCGATATCCCTAACCTCCCTGGCACGTCGCAGTCAATTTTTGGCCCACAGCACGCCTGAGCCCACCCCCAAAACCGTGGGCTATAGCACACTAATTTGGCCTGAAAATGCCCTGTTCAAGCTGTTTCTGCTGGTTGTCTATCAAAATCGCCACAAAAATTTAAACGGACCATACTGGGACGATCCCCAACCTCCCTGACATGCCTCAGTCAATGTTTGGCCCACAGCACGCTCGGGCCCCAGGCCTACCTCCGAAACCATGGGCTACAGCACGCTAATTTCGCCTGAAAATGCCCTATTCGAGCCGTTTCTCCCGATAGTCCACCCAAATGGAAATGAAAATTTAAACGGACCACACTAGGATGATCTCCAACCTACCTGGCATGCCCCAGTCAATTCTCGACCTGCAGTGCGTATGGACCCTGGGCCCACCCTCAAAACCGTGGGCTATAGCACACTGATTTAGTGCGAAAATTCCCCGTTTGTGCCCTTTCGCCCGTTTGTTCACCCAAATAGCCATGAAAATTTAAACAGACCATACTGGAACGATTCTCAACCGTGGGCCACAGTACACCGATTTAACCCAAAAATGCCCTGTTCGCACCATTTCGCCCGTTTGTCCACCCAAATGGCCACGAAAACTTAAGCGAACCATACTGGAATGATCTCCAGCCCCTCGGGAATGCCCCGATCAATTTTCAAACCACAACACGTTGGAACCTCGGGCCTACCCCAAAAACCATGGGCTATAGTACACTAATTTGGCTTGAAAACCCTCATTTCGTACCGTTTCGCTCATTTTTCCATCCAAATTTCCATAAAAATATAAACAGACCACACTGGGATGATCCCAACTTCCCTAGCACTCCCTGATTGATTTTTGGTCCATAGAACGCCTGACCCCGGGCCCACACTTAAAACTGTGGGCTATAGCACACTGAATTAGTTCGAAAATGCCCCGTTAGCGTTGTTTCACTCGTTTGTCCACCTAAATAGCCATGAAAATTTAAACGGACCACACTGGTACGATCCCCAACCTCCCTGGCATAGCTCAGTCAATTTTTGGCCCACAGCAAGCCTGGACCTCGGGCCCACCCCTGAAACCATGGGTTATAGCGTACCAATTTAGCCTAAAATTTCCCCATTCGCGGCGCTTCGCTCATTTGTCCACACAAATGGCCAAGAAATTTTAAACGGAGCACACTGGGACGATCCCCAACCTCCCTGTCATGTCCTGGTCAATTTTCGACCCACAGTACGCACGGACCTCAGGCCCACCCCTAAAACCGTAGGCTATAGCACACCAATTTGGCCCGTTCATGCCATTTCGCCCACTTTTTTACCCAAATGGCCATAAAAAAATTAAACGGACCATACTGGGATGATTCCCAACCTCCCTGGCATGCCCCAATCAGTTTTTGGTCCACAACACGCCCGAACCCGGGCCCACCCCCAAAATCATGGGTTATAGCACACCAATTTAGCCCAAAAATGCCCCGTTCGCACCGTTTCGCTCGTTTGTCCACACAAACGGCCAAGAAAAATTAAATGGACAACACTGGGTTGATCCCCAACCTCCTTGGCACGCCTCGGTCGATTTTTGGCACACAGCACGCCCGGACCCCGGGCCCACCCCCAAAATTGTAGGCAATAGCCCACCAATTTGGCTTGAAAATGCCCCGTTCGCACTGTTTCACCCGTTTATCCTCCCAAATGGCCACGAAAAATTAAACCAACCACACTAGGACGATCCCCAACCTCCCTGGCATGCCCTGGTTGATGTTTGACCTACAGCACACCCGGACCCCGAGCCCACCCCAAAAACCGTGGGCTATAGCACACCGATTTGGCCCGAAAATGCTCCGTTCACGTCGTTTCGCCTGTTAGTCTACCACACTGGGACGATCCCCAACCTCCCTGGCACACTCCGATCAATTTTTTGCCCACAGCACGCCCGAACCTCGGGGCCACCCCCGAAACCGTGGGCTATAGCACGCCGATTTGACTGAAAATGCCCCGTTCGAGCTTTTTCGCCCGTTTGTCCACCCAAATGGCAATGAAAAATTAACCGTACCACACTGGGACGATCCCCAACCTCCCCGGCACGCCCCGATCAATTTTTGGCCCACAGCACGCTCGGACCCCGGGCCCACCCCCTAAACCATGGGCTATAGCACGTCGATTAGGTTGAAAATGTCCCTTTCGCGCCATTTCACCCATTTATCTACACAGATGGCCACGAAAAATAAAATGGACCACACTAGGGCAATCCCCAACTACCCTGGAATGCCCGATCGATTTTCGACCAACAGAACTCTCGGACCTCGAGCCCACCCCCAAAATCGTAGGCTATAGCACACCGATTTGACCCGAAAATACCCCTTTCGCACCGTTTCGCCCGTTAGTCTACCTAAATGGCCACAAAAAATTAAATGGCCCACATTGGGACGATCCCCAACTTCCCTGGCACACTCCGATTGATTTTTGGCCCACAGCACGCACTGACCCCAGGCCCAGCCAAAAAACCGTGGACTATAGCACACCGATTTGGCCCGAAAACATCCCGTTTTGCCTATTTGTCCACCTAAATGGCCACGAAAAATTAAATGGACTTAACTGGAGTGATCCCCAACCTCCCTGACATGCCCCGGTTGATTTTTGGCCCACAGCACGCCCGGACCCCGGGCTCATCCCCGAAACCGTGGGCTATAACACACTGATTTGGCCCAAAAATGCCCAATTCATGTTGTTTCGCCCGTTTCTCCACCCAAATGGCCACGAAAAATAAAACGGACCACACTGGGATGATACTCAACCCTCTGGCACGCCCCGATCGATTTTTGGCCAACAGCACTCCCAGACCCCGGGTCCACCCCCAAAACAGTGGGCTATAGCACACCAATTTGGCTAAAAAATGTCCTGTTCGTGCCGTTTTGCCCGTTTATCCACCCAACTAGCCATGAAAAATTAAACGGACCATACTGGGATGATTCTCAACCTCTCTGGCATGCCCCGATCAATTTTTGGCCCACAGCAAGCCCGTACCCCTGGCCCACCTCTAAAAGCATGGGCTATAACACATCGATTTGGCCGAAAAAGGCCCCGTTCGCGCCGTTGCATCCGTTTTTCCACCCAAATAGACACAAAAAATTAAACGAACCAAACTAGGACGATCCCCAACCTTCCTGGCACGCCTCGATTGATATTTTGACCCACAGCACGCCCGAACCTCGAGACCACCCTAAAATCGTGGGCTATAGCACACTTATTTGGCTCGAAAATACCCCTTTCGTGCCGTTTCGCCCGTTTGTCCACCCAAATGGCCACCAAAAATTAAATGGACCACACTAGGACGATCCCCAACCTCCCTGGCACACTCCGATCGATTTTTTTCCCACAGCACGCCCGGACCTTGGGCCCACCCCCGAAATCATGGGCTATAGGACGCTAATTTGGCTGAAAATGCTCCGTTTAGGCTTTTTCGCCCGTTTGTCCACCCAAATGGCCATGAAAAATTAATCGTACCATACTGGGATGATCCCCAACCTCCCTGGCATGCCCCGGTCAATTTTTGCCCCACAGCACACTCGGACCTCGGGCCCACCCCCGAAACCATGGGCTATAGCACGCTGATTTGGCTGAAAATATCTCGTTCGCGCCATTTCACCCGTTTATCCACACAGATGGCCACGAAAAATAAAATGGACCACACTGGGGCGATCCCCAACCACGCTGGAATGCCTGGTCGATTTTTGACCAACAGACTCTCGAACCCCGGGCCCACCCCAAAATCGTGGGCTATAGCAGCCTGATTTGGCCCGAAAATGCTCCGTTCTCGCCGTTTCGCCCATTATTCTACCTAAATGGCCACAAAAAATTAAACGGCCCACATTGGGACGATCCCCAACTTCCCTGGCACACTCCGGTCGATTTTTGGCCAACAGCACGAACTGACCCCAGGCCCAGCCCAAAACCGTGGACTATAGCACACCGATTTGGCCCAAAAATATCCCGTTTTGCCTATTTGTCCACCTAAATGGCCACAAAAAATTAAATGGACACAACTGGAATGATCCTCAACCTCCCTGGCACACCCCGGTCGATTTTCGGCCCACAGCACGCTCGGACCTCGGGCTCACACCCGAAACAATGGGCTATAGCACATCGATTTGGCCCGAAAATGCCCAATTCATGCTGTTTCGCCCGTTTGTCCACCCAAATGGCCACAAAAAATAAAACGAACCATACTGGGATGATTCCTAACCCCCCTTGGCACGCCTCGATCGATTTTTGGCCCACAGCACGCCCAGACCCAGGGCTCACCCCCAAAACCGTAGGCTAATGCACACCGATTTGGCCCGAAAATGCCTCGTTCGCGCCGTTTCGCCCGTTTGTTCACCCAAATGGCCACTAAAAATTGAACGAACCACACTGGGACGATCCCCAACTTCCCTAACACGCCCCGATCGATTTTTGGCCCACAACACTTTCGGACCCCAGGCCTACCCCCAAAACCGTGGGCTATAGCGCACCGATTTGGCCTGAAAATGCCTTGTTCGTGCTGTTTCGCCCGTTTGTCACCCTAATTGCCACGAAAAATTAAACAAACTACACTAGGATGATCCCCAACATCTTTAGCACGCCCTGGTCGATTTTTTGCCCACAGCACGCCCCCAGGCCCACCCCCAAAACCGTGGGCTATAGCACACCGATTTGACCTGAAAATACTGCGTTCGCACCGTTTTGACCATTTGTCCACCCAAATGGCCATAAAAAATTAAGCGGACCACACTGGGACGATTCCCAACCTCTCTGGCACGCCCCGATCAATTTTTAGCCCACAACAAGCCCGTACCCCTGGCCCACCCCTAAAACCGTGGGCTATAACACACTGATTTGGCCTAAAAAGGCCCCGTTTGCGCCGTTTCGTCCGTTTTTCCACCCAAATGGCCACAAAAAATTAAATGGACCACACTAGGATAATCCCCAACCTCCTCGCATGCCCCGATCAATTTTTCAGCCCACAAAACGCCAGTACACCGGGCCCACCCCCAAAATCGTAGGCTATAGCACACCAATTTGGCCCAAAAATGCCCCGTTTGCGCTGTTTCGCCCGTTTGTCCACCCAAATGGCCACCAAAAATTAAACGGACCATTCTGGAATGATTGCCAAACGCTGTGGCACACCCCGATCAATATTTGGCCACATCACGCCTGAAACCCGAGCCCACCCCCAAAATCGCGGGCTATAGCACACCGATTTGGCCCAAAAATACCTCTTTCACGCCGTTTCGCCCGTTTGTCCATCTAAATGGCCACGAAAAGTTAAACGAACCACACTGGGATGATCCCCAACCTCCCTAGCTCGCCTCGATCGATTTTTGGACCACAGCACGCCCGGACACCGGGTCCACCCCCAAAACTGTGGGCTATAGCACATCGATTTGGCCCCAAAATGCCCCGTTTGTGCCGGTTCGCCCGTTTGTCCACCCAAATTGCAACGAAAAATAAAATGGACCACACTGGGGCGATCCCCAACCTCCCTAGCATGCCCCGATCGATTTTGGCCCACATTATGCTCGGGCCCACCCCCAAAACCGTAGGCTATAGCACATTGATTTGCCCTGAAAATGTCCCGTTCGCGTCGTTTCGCCTGTTTGTCCACCTAAATAGCCACGAAAAATTAAACGAACCACACTGGGACGATCCCCAACCTCCCTGGCATGCCTCGATCGATTTTCAGCCCACAGCACACCCGGACCTGGGGCCCACGCCAAAAACCAGGAGCGATAACACATCGATTTGGCCCAAAAATACCCCATTCATGCCGTTTCGCCTATTCGTCCTCCCAAATGGCCACAAAAAATTAAACGAACCATACTGAGATAATCCCCAACCTTCCAGGCATGCCCCGATCGATTTTTGAACCACAGCACGCCTGGACCCCGAGCCCACCCTGAAACCATTGGCTATAGCTCACCAATTTAGCCCGAAAATGCCCCTTCGCGACGTTTGCCTGTTTGTCCACCCAAATAGCCACAAAAAATTAAACGGACCATACTGGGACGATCCCCAACCTCCCTGGTATGCCCTGGTCGATTTTTGTCCCACAGAATGCTCGGACCCCGAGCCCACCCCCGAAACCGTGGGCTATTGCACACCAATTTGGCTTAAAAATACCCTGTTCGCTCCGTTTCGCTCGTTAGTCCATCCAAATGGTTACGAACAATTAAACGAACCACACTGGGATGATCCCCAACCTCCCTGGCATTCCCCGGTCAATTTTTAGCCCACAACACACTGAACCCTGAGCCTACCACTAACATCGTGGGCTATAGCACACCGATTTGGCTCGAAAATAACTTGTTAGCGCCGTTTTGCCCATTTGTCCTCCTAAATGGCCACGAAAATTTAAACGGACCACACTGGCACGATCCCCAACCTCTATGGCATGCCTCAGTCAGTTTTTGGCCCACAGCGCGCCTGAACCCCGGGCCCACCCATAAAACTGTGGGCTATAGCACACCGATTTGGCCCAAAACTTTCCCATTCGCGTCGTTTCGCCAGTTTGTCCACCCAAATAGCCACAAAAATTTAACTGACCACAATGGGACGATCCCCAACCTTTCTGACACACCTCAGTGAATTATCGACCCACAGCAAGCCTGGACCCCGAGCCCACCCTTGAAATCATGGGCTATAGCATATCGATTTGCCCCGAAAATGCCTCGTTCATGCCGTTTTGCCTGTTTGTCCACCCAAATATCCACAGAAATTTAAACAGACCATACTGGGACGATCCCCAACCTCCCTGGCATGCCCCGATCGATTTGCAGCCTACAGCATGCCCGGACCCCTGGCCCACCCCCAAAACCGTGGGCTATAGCACACCGATTTGGTCCAAAAATGCCTCATTCGTGCTGTTTCGCTCATTTATCGACCCAAATGGCCACGAAAATTTAAACGGACCACATTGGGACGATCCTTAACCTACTTGGCATTCCCCAGTCAATTTTTGGCCTAATGCGCGTCCGAACCCCGGGTCCACCCCCAAAACCGTGGGCTATAGCACACCGATTTGGCCCAAAAATGGCCTAATCGTGTTGTTTTGCCCATTTGTCCACCCAAATAGCCATGGAAATTTAAATGGATCACACTGGGACGATCCCCAACCACCCTGGCTCATCCCGGTCGAATTTCGGCCCACAGCACGCCGAACCCTTGGTCCACCCCAAAACCGTGGGCTATATTGCATAGCGATTTGGCCTGAAAATGCCCTGTTCACGCCATTTCACCCGTTTGTCCACCCAAATGGCCACCAAAATTTAAACAGACCACACCAGGATGATCCCCAACATCCCTGGCATGGCCCGGTCGGTTTTTGATCCACAACACGCCCAGACCTCGGGGCCACCCAAGAAACCTTAGGCAATAGCACACTGAGTTGGCCCAAAAATGCCCCGTTCGCCCGTTTGTCCACCGAAATAGCCACGAAAATTTAATCAAACTACACTAGGACAATCCCCAACCTTCCTGGCACGCCTCGATCGATTTTTGGCCCACAGCACGCCCGGAGCCCGAGCCCACCCCCGAAAACGTGGGCTATAGCACATCAATTTAGCCCAAAAATGCCCCGTTCGCACTATTTTGCCCGTTTGCGCACTCAAATGGCCACAAAATTTTGAACGGACCCCACTGGAACAATCCCCAACCACCCTAGCATGCCCCGATCAATTTTTAGCCCACAACATGCCCGGACCCTGAGCCCACCCCCAAAACCGTGGGCTATAGCACATCAATTTGGCCCGAAAATGCCCCGTTCGCATCATTCCGCCTATTTGTCCTCCCAAATGGCCACGAAAATTTAAACGGACAATACTGAGATGATCCCTAACCTCCCTGGCATACCCCGGTCAATTTTTGGCCCACAGCACACCCGAATCTCAGGCCCACACCCAAAATCGTGGGTTATAGTACACCGATTTAACCCAAAAATGCCCCATTTATGGCCTTTCACCCATTTGTCAACCCAAATGGCCATGAAAATTTAATCGGACCACACTGGGATGATTCCCAACCTTCCTGGCATGCCCCGATTTATTTTCAGCCACAACACGCCCGGACCCTAAGCCTACCCCCAAAACCGTAGGCTATAGCACATTGATTTGGCCAAAAATGTCCTGTTCGCGCCGTTTTGCCCATTTGTCCACCTAAATGGCCACAAAAATTTAAACAGACCATACTTGGACGATCCCTAACCTCCCTAGCACACCCTGATCGATTTTCGGCCCATAGCATGTCCGGACCCCGGGCCCACCCCCGGAACCGTGGGCTATAGCACACCAATATGGCCCGAAAATGCCCCGTTCACACCGTTTTGCCCATTTGACTAACCAAATGGCCACGCCTACCTAAATGGCTCACACTAAGACGCTCCCCAACCTCCCTGGCATGCCCAAGTTGATTTTTGACCCACGATATGCCCGTAGCCCGGCCCACCCCCAAAACTGTAGGCTATAATACACCAATTTGGCCCGAAAATACCTCGTTCACACTGTTTCGCCCGTTTGACCAACCAAATAGTCATACCCACCCAAACGGACCACACTGGGACGCTCCCTAACCTCTCTGGCACACCCCAATCGATTTTAGGCCTCTGGCACATTCGGAGCCTAGGCCCATCCCCTTAACCGTGGGCTATAGCACACCGATTTGGCCCAAAAATGCCTCATTCGCACCATTTTGCCCATTTGACCAACCAAATGGCTATGCCCAACCAAACGGACCACACTAGGATGCTATCCAACCTTCCTGGCATGCCCCGATCGATTTTTGATCCACGAATTGCCTGGAGCCTAGGTCCACCCCAGAACCGTGGGGTATAACACACCGATTTGGTCCAAAAATGTCCCATTTGCTCCGTTTTGCTCGTTTAACCAACCAAATGTCCACACCCACCTAAACGAACCACACTGGGACGCTCTCCAACCTCCCTGGCACGCCCTGGTCGATTTTTTATCCACAACAAGCCCCAGAGACCGGGCCCACCCCTAGAACCGTGGGTTATAGGATATCGATTTAGCCCAAAAATGCCCCATTCGCGCCGTTTTGCTTGTTTAACCAACCAAATGGCCACGCCTACCCAAACGAACCACACTGGGATGCTCCCCAACCTCCCTGGCACACCCCAATCGATTTTTGGCCCACGGTAAGCCTCAAAGATCGGGCCCACCCCCAAAATCGTGGGCTATAACACATCGATTTAGCCTAAAAATGCCCCATTCGCGTCGTTTCACCTGTTTAACCAACGAAATAGCCACGCCCACACAAAAAGACTACACTAGGATGCTCTCTAACCTTTCTGGTATGCTCTCCAACCTCTCTGGTATGCTCTGGTTAATTTTTAGCTAACGACGTGCCCGAAGCCCGGGCCCACCTGTGGAATCGTGGGTTATAGCACAACGATTTTTCCTGTAAATGCCCCGTTCACGTCGTTTCGCCCGTTTGAACAACCAAATAACCACGCCTACCCAAATGGACCACACTGGGACTCTCTCCAACCTCCTTGGCATGCTCTGGTTGATTTTTCGGCGGCGACTCGGCCGGAGCTCAGTTCCACCCCCTGAACCGTAGGCAATAACACACCGATTTGGCCTGAAAATGCCCCGTTCGCTTCGTTTTACTCGTTTGACCAACCAAATGGTTACGTCTACCCAAACAGACCACAATGAGATGCTCCCTAACCTCCCTAGCGCGCCTCAGTCGATTTTTGACCCATGACACGCCTGGAGCCCAGACCCACCCCTGGAACCGTGGGCTATAGCACACTAATTTGGCATGAAAATGCTTTGTTCGCGCTATTTCGCCCATTTGACCAACCAAATGGCCACGCCCACCTAAACGGACCATACTGGGACGCTCCCCAACCTTCCTGGCATACCTCGATCGATTTACGAACCACGATACGCCCGAAGACCGGGTCCACCCCCGGAATGGTGGGCTATAGCACACCAATTTGGCCCAAAAATGCCCCATTTGTGTCGTTTCTCCAGTTTGACCAATGAAATGGCCACGCCCACCCAAATGTACCACACTAGGACGCTCTCCAACCTCCCTGGCACGCCCCAATCGACTTTTGGCCCACGACTCGCCCGGAGCTCGGGTCCACCCCCAAAACCGTGGGATATAGCACACCGATCCCATTCGCGCCGTTTCGCCCGTTTAATCAACCAAATGGCCACGCCCTCCCAAAAGGACCACACTGGGATGCTCCCCAACCTTCCTAGAATGCCCTGATCAATTTTTGGCCCACGACAAGCCCGGAGACCGAGCCCACCTCCAGAACTGTAGGATATAGCACACCGATTTGGCTCGAAAATGCTCCGACCTCTTCTGCAAAGCAAAACAGTTCATTTAATATACCATAAAGAACGGACCCTAGAAGTTTTCCCCAAAGCACATACAAACGGCCAGACCCTCCATCAATCCATAGGCCAACACATATGAAAAATCGCAATAAAGATCATCAATTCCTGTTATTTTGCTTATATATCTTAAAAAGGCATCGCCCGCCCCTCCAAAGAAACAATATTTATTTAATATGTCATCACGAGCGGACCCAAGAAGTTGGACGCCCATGACCCCCATTAATGCATAGGCTAACACACACGAAGAATTGAAAAAGTCCTTAAATCCTGCTATTTCACTCATATATTTTTTAAAATGCTTTATGCACCTCTCAAAAACAACACAATTCATTCTATAGGTCATTACGAACGGATCTATGAAGTTTCATTTGAAGCTCATTCGGACGCCCATATTCCCCATTATTTATAATCTAACACAGATGAAAAATCAAAATAATCCTTTATTCCTGTCTTTTCACTCATATGTTTTTTTTTTAAAAAAAAAAAAAAGTTTTCTCTGCCTCTCCAAAGCAACACAACTCATTTAATAGATCCAAGAAATTTTGCCCAAAACTCATTCGGACACCCATATTCCTCATTAATCTATAAGATAACACTAATGAAAAACTTAAATAATCATCAATTTCTGTTATTTTGCTCATATATTTTTGTAAAAATTTACGTTCGCCTTTCCAAACCAATACAATTAATTTAGTAGGTCATCATGGCAGACCTAAGAGGTATTGGCTAAAACTCATTCAGGCGTGCATATTCCTGCTAATTCATAGGCTAGCACACACGAAAAGCCAAAATTATCCTCAATTCTGATTATTTCATTTACCCTTCCTTTTTATTCTGTCTCAAAAAGTATAAACATTGTTGTAATTAAAAACAAATTGATTTTAAAATTCTCTTTTTACCCTTACAATGACATAAATATATAAAAATTATTTTAGACCAATAATTTCAAAATGACCTTTTTGGGCTTCTTTTTTCATACACACTCTTAAACCCTTTCAATTGGCCTAAAACCCCCCAATAAACTTTGTTCATATATGCTTCATTTGCTTCAATTTTGACACATTTGGGTTCTCAAATACCATCTCTTCTCAGGTAATTGAACACCCTTTTCTGTTTATTAGTTCTTTTTTCGTTTTTGCTATTTCTTGATTAGTATACATGGGGTGGGGGGTGGGGGTGGAGGTGGAGGGCCATTCTTGATTTGTTTTTTCTAGTGGGGTTCTTAAAGTTGTAATCTTTTTTATGTTTATTGAATTGTATATGGCTTTCTGGGGTTTGGTGATGCTTGTTTAGTGGTTGCAAATTTTCTGAGTTTTAGTTGGAAAAGATTGTTTTTTTAGCATTTGTTTGAGCATAGGAAATCTTGGGTTTCTTTAAAGAAAGTAATAATTTGAGCTCGAATGGTAAGCACCCCTCACTTCCAATCCGAAGATTCTGAGTTCGAGTCACCATGGGAGGGAAGCTCCTAGGGAGGGGTAAAAAATAGTAATTTGAGCTTTTTCTTGATGTTTTGGGAGTAATGGATAGGATGATTGTTTTCAATGATTCTGATGTAATGGATTTTGTTTCCTTGTTAGTTGCTATGTTTGCGTCATTGTCGTTTTCCCTTTTCATACTTATTTTGATATGATTTACTCGACCTAAGGGTCCTCCGGAAACAGCCTCTCTACTTCCATGAGGTAGTGGTAAGGTATGCGTACACCCTACCCTACTCAGACCCCACTTGTGGGATTTCATTGGGTATGTTGTTGTATTTGTTTGTGCTTGGTGCAGTTATCTGTTTTTAGGGCAATGGAATGTGAATGAAAATTTGTGGTTTTGGGCGGATAAAACAACATTATTATGAAAACGAGGGAGACTGGCTCTTGCTTAACAAGGCTCTACTTTAATATTTCCATTAAAGATATAATTTTGATAGTCCCTACTTTGTGTATTTGCTTAACAAGGCTCTACTTTGGTTAGTATATCACATTCTCTCGGGTAAAAGAATTCAATTAGCTTTAGGCCTCGGCTAAGCTCTCCCTGCTATATTGGAGTTCATAAAAAAAAAATTGTAGGATTCCACAGAGCTCATTCTCATTTCAAAGGTGGTTTTGCGAGTTTATTAACTAAAATTTTATGAAGTAATCAAATTTTATCAACTAAAAGGGCAAATAAGCCTGTATACTAGGGAGTATACCTAACAAGTAGAAAACTGATGAACAAATATAATTTTCTACAAATAGAACTTAATGTTCTATGCTAACAGGAATCTCATTGGCTCACCAAAAAGAGTCTCTCTATACCCTCAAAGGCTCTTCTATTTCTGTCTCTCCAGATTGTTCACATAAGTGCTGGAGCAGCAACATCCCACGCGCTGTCTTCTCTTCCGTCTCCAAAAGGTCCAACTATTTCTTTCTTGAGAACCTTGTCAATTGTTGTTGCTCTCTTGAGAACCCTGACTTTGTTGTTTCTTTCTTGAAATTATTGTCCTTTTATCGAACCTCATTGAACATCCTCCTTCAAAAACTTGTTTTTTGCGTACACATAGTTTTGTCATGAATGTAGGTGAAGGCAAAAGCCTATTAATGGTGATTTAAGTTGCAACCCGTTAAGGTGTGTCATGCTTCGTGACATCCTATAATGCTAGATAAGATGAAAGGCGTCGATCAAGGTGTCTATTTTCCTGTTGGATATAAATTAGTATCCAAGTACTAGAAGAACTCTCGTCTCTCTTGAGAATGTTTAGTATGGTTGGAGCGCCAAGTCTAACGCTTCCTCAAGTGCAACCAACCTGTGAAATTTAAGCATTCATGCTTTGCTATAAGTTCATGGCTTTAATGTAGGAGATTTTCTTGGATTTTGACTGTATATATAGACTAGATTAAAAATGACCATATTCGCCATAAGGTGCAGGTAGCACACATTGAGAATAAAATGAGAGCAAGCCATGAGATAGCTTGGTCATGTAGTCTGTAGGTGTGAAACTATGGTGAGTGAAAGTGCTAAAAGGGGACGAGGTAGATATAGGTGATATCTTCTAGTTGGAATGGTTTTAGTCTTGTTAGTACGTTCATTTGAACCTACTGCTTTTTAGGAGCATTTTGACCTAATCAATCTATGTACGGGTAAAATAATACGGAAATTTACTATTATTATCATTATTTTATTATTACTATTGTAATGTATTTTTATTTGGTATGATGATGACATGAGTTCAGACTTTATAGAGAGACATGGTTGGTGAGGATTCATGTAGCCGACCCCCACTTGTTCGGGATTGAGGTGTAGTTTTTTTTATTGATTGTATATTTAGTTTTAATTCATTATTTATGGCTGTTTCACAGACTTTTGGTTTTTCGATATAGTGTTCATAACTTCATCTTGGTTTTGAAAGGTATATGACAGCTTAAAATATTGATCTGAATATCTGATTATTATTCACAACCAATTTATTGACATCATGTAGGATATCCTCTTACTTTTTAGAACCCGTTTGGAGATATATCCACCAAAGCATGGATGATATCGACATAGAATTGGATGAACTGGAATTAGTTGCCGCTGCTGCTGGTTACCACTATTATAATTCTATAACCAAACAGCCTTCGTGTGGCTCAACTCCTAAAGGGTCTGGGTTCTTGAGTGAACTGCTCAGTGCCGACAATGATCTGTGTCGGGAAATGTTAAGGATGGATAAACATGTTTTTCACAAGCTATGTAACATCCTTCGAGAAAGAGGCATGCTACGTGACACATCTGGTGTTATGATAGAAGAGCAATTGGCAATTTTTTTGAATATTGTTGGCCACAACGAACGGAACAGGGTAATACAAGAGCGTTATCAGCACTCTGGTGAAACAATAAGCAGGCACTTTAATAACGTATTGAAGGCAATTAAGTCGTTATCCCGCGAGTTCCTTCAGCTTCCTCCAGTTAGCACTCCTCTCCAGATCCTTGAAAGTAATAGATTCTACCCGTATTTTGAGGTAAGCCTCTGATCCCCTTCTTTCTTGTTTCATTTCATTGCAGATTGGACTTATTGACCTGACTTATTTATTTCAGGATTGCATTGGTGTGATCGATGGCATGCGTATCCCTGCTCATGTTCCAGCCAAGGATCAATCTCGTTTTCGTAATAGGAAGGGTATTTTGACCCAAAATGTATTGGCAGCTTGCACATTTGATCTCCAATTTATATTTGTCTACCCTGGCTGGGAAGGCTCAGCTACAGATTCGCGGGTCCTGAGAGCAGTTTTAGATGATCCTGATCAAAATTTCCCTCCAATTCCTGAAGGTTGTTCATAATTATTAAACAGAATAGTTTGTCTTTACTTTAGTTCGTTTTCTTTTTTACACATATTCAAACAACTCGATATTCATCAACAAATTGCTTATTGCAGGAAAATATTATCTTGTTGATACAGGTTATGTTAATATGGATGGATTTATTGCTCCATTCCCAGGAATTCGGTATCATCTTCCTGAATACCGGGGTGCTAATCTATTACCTAGAAATGCGACCGAGTTATTTAACCACCGGCATGCATCACTTAGGAATGCAATTCAGAAATCTTTTGATGTGCTGAAAACAAGATTTCCAATCCTCAAACTTGCTCCTCAATATGCTTTTCAGACACAGAGGGACATTGTTATAGCTGCATGTGTTATTCACAATCACATCCGGCGTGAGGATAAGAGTGACTGGTTGTTTAAAGACATTGAAGGAAGATATGTAGAAGAGTTGCCTGATTTAGATGACGATCCCGATCCACACTTGGCTTTTCAGGTACATGAACAGAGTGCCTCTGCCTTGAGAGATTCCGTTACAGCAACAATGTGGAATGACTTTATCAATAAATGGGAGGAGTGGTGATTCATGCTTCTTGAACAAAAGATGTGAATAGCTTCATGTGTTCATGGGATGAGTGGAGAAAAGTTAATACCCCATATTCAGAACCTACTTTTCTTTTTGATGACGTTGGTGCCCAATCCAGCTTGTGCGCACCTGGACTAATTCCACCGGGTACCTGCTACTTCGCACCAGCACAGGTACCGGGAGCAATCTATTTTAGAACTTTATTTGTAAGATGCTAGATGTCGAACAGAGATTTCGACTTGACTACTTTCCCGGATATACTGTCAAAAGGGGGAAAGGTAGATGGTGTTTGCCATCCTGAGAAATTTCACATTCATTTTTTGCTTCGGCATAGTAAAGTTGTAATACCAGCAAGGTAGCAATCATCATTCAACTTGAGAATCTTCTTTTCTCTTTCTGTGCCCAAATTTTGAGATGTTCTTTTGCATTCAATCGGCGACCTAGATGATAGCACAAAGTTTTACTTTAGAAAAATGTATATTGGTGCTTTTGGTTTGAATCATGGTCTCTCATGTCTGGCCCTTTTTGCAGTTTTATGTGCAAACTTCTAGCACACCTTTAGCAACTTGTAGGACAGTAATTTCACTGGTTATCTAAATTACAGTCTAAAAAGGAGACATTTGGGCAATCAAACCATATTTTGAGTGGCTTCTAAAAGGATGTTTGCATTGGATAAACCCCTGGTCTGTTTTTCGAACACGAGAAGATGGGACTACATGTCTCTCCTTGTGTGTCTAATATTTCTCGTTATGTATACATATACTGATATTGCAGTCGAGGGTCTACGAAAACAGCCTCTACCACAAAGGTAGGGGAAAGGTCGGCGTACATCCTACCTTCCCCAAACCCCACTTATGGGATTACTGATACTGCACTTTGAAAGACCATACGGGCGAACCTTCTGCGGTTAGCCAACAAAGTATGACTTGAAGATCATCAAAAAGGAAAGAAAAAACAGAGAAACTGAAGGAAGAGTTCCAACACATGTACAATGTTCACATAACATTGTTCATGAAATCCATAATTTAACATTCTAATCAGTATCAAAGCCAGTACATTTTTGTCTTACATAAACTGTAACTAAAACCTATAGTTCACCTTACAAAGCATTGCCTAATTTGGGGAAAGAAAATGTGCTCTAGTAAGAGGATATTCTTTTCCAGCAATCCAAACACCAGTTTGTGACCATTGAATGTTTTCCCAATCCAGATTCTCCTCCAAAACCTTGAAAAAAAAAAAAGCAACATTGTTAGACAATAAATAAGGTAAAAGATACACCAGAGGAAATAGACAGCTATTTTCTTATTAAGGGTGTGTGTAGGTTCTTGGTATTCACAGCACACATTATCTACCCGTCATGCTAAGTAGTGAGCCATTATCACATGGTGTTGCTATTATACAGATGTTGCTCGGACTCTCCAAAAATAATGTCATACTAATATCGAATCTTCCAAAAGTGCACTACTTTTAGAGGAATTGGCACGCATCCATCGGCATTTTTGAGAAGTGCGAGCAATAATACATTATATTGCCAACATATAATAGGGGCAGAAGCAAGGATGTGTATACCTCAACATGTTCAAGGGGCAAAGGAATTCCAACTGATTGCATTAGTTTCTGAGGCAGGGGCTTCTTGCAGCGGGAAAACCGGAACATATCTACCATCGTGTTCTCACCATTTACTCCATTTTTTTCTCCGTTAGCCATGTGTACATTGTAAGTTGGAGGTTTATCAACATCCATTTCATGCATCTGAGAAGTTGACGCCTTTACCATCTTTTCACCGCTAAAACAGAGCTCATACCTTCAGATTAATTAACAAGTCAGGAAGTGAAGGAAAATGAAGATCACATTAGAAGGTACAAATTGGACACGAAATAATCAAAAATCACATATTAATCCCTTTCTCAACGATTTTTTTTCTTTTCGCACTTATCAGAGGAAACATGAAGGAATATAAGAGACTAAGAGAGTTGTATGGCAATTACGTTTTTCCCATGGAAGGGTGGTATAAAAAAGAGAGAAGCCAGCGGTTACCTCTTAGAATGAGTTTCCAAGTAGAGAACTTCTCCCTTTTTCAGGCGCGAAGATGTAAAAAGGGCCTTTTTTAGACCTTTGTCAGCAACAACACTAATACTGTATTTGAGCCTGGGGAAAGAAACGAGTAACAGTAAGTCAACAGAAGCCTGGATGAAACCATAGGCAACAGCTCATCAGGCTAAAATATCAAAAAGAACCTTTCAAGGTAAATGAGCCGGAAAAGTGTTTTTTCCCCAAGGATATCAATCAAAGCAACGACTTTATTACTGACTCAAAACCGCAAGTCAGAGGAGAGGAGCATGACAAATAAAACGTGGCATTGCTCATCCTTGATAATCCAACTCATATTTCAAGCCCCATTAACATATGGGAAAGAATCCCCACAGAAAACACACAATGAGAAGAAAAAGGTTTGAACAGCAAGCTGACCCAGAAATTATACCACATCAAGGGTCTATGCATAACAACAACAACATCATCATATCAAGGGTCTATGCATAACTGAAAATTTTTGTATCTAAGGAAAGGAAAAAACATTTATTAGCTGGTCCAGAAAATCAGTACATACCAGGGCTCATTGCATAAGTTGAACTGAATTGTCACTTCACGTACAAATCTCTGTTGTCGTAATGCATTCTACAAAGAGAGAGTAACCATCAGAAAAGTTTTTTTGAGGGCTGAGTTAATTGAAAAAAATATACACTGCAACAAAGATTAAAAGAGAAAGCATAGTGTTAAATCTCCTCCTCCTTTCAGTTCCTTAAACAAAGATGCAAAAAAAAAAAAAGGATCATCATATCACATTGGTTAACCTAAAATAGAGTATCAGATCTATTTTGAGTTGGTTATTTGTGCAGTTCTTCATTACCCAAGCGGAAACCTCAAAATCCAGAGGAGGTAACTCTTTTAACATTTTAAAATCATTCTTTCATAGGAAGCTGACAATAAATAATTGAGTCCTATTGAGTTTTCCATGACGAGTCCCCTGCCCCACGCAGGTTAACGAGAAGCCAAATCTTCGACATGCAGAACTGGATGAGCTCATTTCCTTATTCCTAGATAATCACAGCATTACACATCTCATAGCAAATGTAGATAAGATGATAACATGAGAATCATAGAAGGAATTGGATCACTCCAAGAAGGTATAGATGCTGGAAATTTCAAGTATCAGAATTTTTTTGAGGAAGTTTAACAGTAATTTCAAGTTTCGGAATCCAAATTTATGTTATTCTTTTAGGATTTAAAGATAAAGTTGCCTCATTAGTTGAGGCAAAATCATGTTCCCATGAATAAACCAAAATCTGCTTCATCTTTTCGTTTTCCTTTTCTATTGTACTTTTTAAATGGATAGTATTGCATCCATTAGATGTTAGTTTGACAGCTATAGTGTAAAAAAGGGCTTAGCAGTAACCTACGGAAATGAAAAAGAAAAACATCCAGCAATATCACCCCCGAGATGTTTTTAAGCTGATTATGCTTATTTTTTATAGATAAAAAAGCAGCAGTATGATAAACAATTTCAGGCAACCAGAGAACAAAAGTGAGCAAAGGATTGTCTTTATAACATTAACATACGTGCAAAACAGAATGAATTTATTCAACTTAAGTGAAACAATACCGAAGCTGCAGCTCGAGTGGTCATAGTGCGCTCTACTGCCACCGGAGCAAGAGTAGGCTCCAAGGTTGAGGAATGTGTTAGACAAGGTTCAAGATCGATGGTTCCACCTCCTTTCTGAAGGACACGATAAATGATCGGAAAGGTTATAGTCAGTACAAAGTTCCACATAGAGATAACTGCACATTCAATAGTTATACAAAAAATTTACTCGCATATGTAAATCACGAGCAACATAAATTTGTATTCTCTATGTTGCTCAGACTCTTCAAAAATGTTAACTGGTGTGTGTCAGGATTCTACAAAAGATGGTATTTTGGAGAATCTGACACGGGTGCAGCATTGAAAGTGAAGAATCCGCACAACTTAGAGTTTCTAGGTAAGAATAGCTGGTAAATGCAAGTTCATCCCAGAATTTTTATACAATCATCTAATGAAAACTAAAAGTTTGGCTAAACAAAGTAGAGATGAATAAAAATATGATTCCTTTTTGGTCCACCATGAGGTTACAATTTGTATAGAAAATTAGGTTCTGCTTGTAGAGAATCATATTTTTATTAAGATTCTCTACTTATTAGCATATTGCTTGTAAACGGGAGACCTTCCCATTATTGATAAAATTAAATCAAATAAAATGGAATTTTTTTGCTCATTAACCAGAACGAATAGAAGGGGGGGAATGAAGAATGGCAATCCACACCTTCACAACAGAGCACCTCTCAATACGATAGCTGCAGCCAACTGGAGATCCCCAGGCACGTGACCGAACATTGTTTCTCAGAGATGATATGTAGCCTTCAATAAAGAGAACAAATGCATAGTCCGACATCAGAAATGCAATGAGTCGGATGCAACGACTAATTTGAACAGATTTATGATTTTTACTCGCAGAAGTCATGTTATAGATTCTAAGGTTCTGAACAGCAAGTCAGTATCTATCTTTTTTGCCCCATTAGTGAAAAAACGTACTAAGCAGAGTATAGCACCTACTAGATTTGAAGACCAAGGTGTCCACAAAAGAAGAACGAACAAACAAACAAACAAGGGAGATCAATTGGTATTGTTGAACAATATGCATATTTCAACGGGATAAGCAATTTGTCCACTTGTACCTCCATGGTATCTCCATTTTTACCATAATCAATTAGTACTGTTAAAATAAGATGCACATTTCAAGAGATCAGCAACTTGCCCACTTGCAGAAGCTTGGATTTTACATCAGTTTATCTTATCAAAATATGGACCGCAAAAATTTAAAACGAAACTTTAGGGCCAATATTGTATTAAACTTGTGGGGGAGTCTCCACAAGGAACAAACTAGTTAACATTGCAGAAAAGAGTGCGCATGCATCAAGGTCTTCACCCACATATAAATCTTCAAAGAGAATCATATTAAGTACCAAAAAGGAAAGAGCAAGACAGACAGACAGAGAGCAAGAGAGAGGGAAAGAATAAACAGAAAAAATTGATCCTGGACCCTTAGAAGGGGTACGTCTACAAGAGGCTATACTAACTGATTTCATTTTTTTGATGATTCATCTTCATCAAAAAAGTTTTGCTAAATGATTCATGGATATGCAAAAAGGCATAAATTCGAAAAGATATCTGCAATTGCAACATATACTTGAGAGATTTTCCGCTTCATTATTGTCCTTACATAATTCCTGGACAGGTACCCCTTACAGCTATTCAATAACTAAAGTAATAACTAAAGTAAGTCACCAATCATTGCTCATCAGATCATACATTGACTCGCTACATTCCAATATATGTCACTAGGCATATGATTTATATGAACTACGCTTCCCTTTTTAAAATTCTTTTGACTTGGCTGAGGGAGGGGGAAGCAAGGTGCTTAACCAAGTCACAAGCTTTTAATAAATATTATCTAGGACTTGAGTAACCGAATTCCTTAATGGAACCGAGACATCAATATGAATGAAAGAAAACCTTATCATTTCAGCTACCCTCAAAAGTCTCAGCCCATGTTTGATCTTTCCGATGCCAAAAAACACACCAAGAGTATTAACAAACAATGATAGAGAGAGCCCAATCAAAACTTGTGACTATAAAGAGGTGATTGTAAAACTTAAGGCTACAAGTGCAAGAATCATCCTGCATCAACACAAGGTCCAGGGATGGTAAGATGTGATGTAGACAGCCTATTCTGATACAAGCATCGATGTCAAATTTCACAGCCCGAATCCATGACTTGTAGGCTGCAAAGAAGCTCAAAATTACTTCTTTTTTAATAACCATGGTATCCAGGTCAGCTTGTGCACGTCGTCTAATTACGGGATACCAACCATTTCACACCAACAGCAGGTACCAGGTAATTCCATCCACCAAGGGTAACTTGGATGGAAAGAAATTACCTAATGTTTTTGTCTCAAATGGGATTTGAACATGAGATCTCATGGTTCACAACCCACTTCATTGACCACTACGCTACATCCTAGGGTGCAGCTCAAAACAACTTACCAAAAAAAATTTTAACATGTTATACCATTTGTAGGACAGGCTTTCTAATGATAACATTGAAGCAAAATTTTGTCCAGGAGACTTACAATTTTGTGGAGGTAGCACCCTGATAGTAGCACGTAACTCCGTAATGGTTGGCAAAAGAGGAGAAGCAGTCGTGCGACAGTAACCTGTGTGCATGAGAACTGAAGAAACAAGAAAAACAGTAGTCAACAGATATCATAATCTATATTGTCCCTGCTTCACAAGGTAAAGTACATGGGGAAGTTCTCGAGCAATTCTGGGGTATAAGGCTAAACAGTTTTCCTAAGTTTGCCCAAATGGACAAGCAAATAAATTGATGGTAATTGATATGATATGAGTATAGATGTGTGCCTCTTTAACAGGAGACAGACAGAAAACCAGTAGCACAATCAACAATAAGTGAAGTTCAGGACAATGCAGTGACATACTGAAATATTTAGGGTGGCACCATGTTTGAGATCTGAACTAGGTTTTGAACCGAACTTTCTAACTTAAGGCTCGTCATTTTCACAAATTTAATGTAAATGTGGAAGCATGTCTAGAGGCATATGCATTTCCTTAATATGATTTCCATAGAGACTCTAGCTTTTTCCAAAATATCCCTCAAAATAAATCAATAAAAAATGTATCCCTTTTGGAAGGATAACAAGCTGCACCCACAATACACAAGGAGAACAAGAAAGTTGTAATTGGGAACTACAGTGAGCTAGCTAAGTTGCTTTTCTTATTTTACCCTTTACTTTCACTAAGTGCTCAAAGCCACAAACTACAAACATACATACACACATACATAAGTGCACAACAGAGCCTTAATGTTATTGAACACAAGTGACAAACCTGCGACAAGATCTGAGTCATTGGTATATATATCTGTTCCCCATAGTTGGCCACCTCTTACCTGAAAATGACATAGTACTTAAATAATGACGATAACATGAATAAACAAAACCAAACTACCAACCGCAAGAGATAAGACTGGGAAAAATATGTACCGTTAGCCAAACCTGTATGGCATGGGGATATGAGATGTCTATTAGAATTAGTGGCAGGAATATGCATACAAAGGATAAAAGTTGCTTGCTGAACAAGTTTTATGCGCCCAACATAATGAAGGAGAGAGGGATAACGCTTGTTGTACTTGTATTAGGATTCATAAACTCTCTTATATTGCAATTCGAGTTAAATTTGGTCCATCAATTCACCAGTATAATGTTGCACACAGATTCTTTTGACTAATAAGAGATTAAGAGGACGTGTGCACTTTTTGGCTTATTTATGTGTTTGAAAATCACCGAAAGAGCTTATAAACCAAGTGCTTGCAAGTCAAAATTAGCCAAAGCTATTGCTTGTTATATATTTCAGCACATATGTCCAGATACGGAACTGTTTATATACAAAATCAGTTCCAACACTTGAAAGTGATGTTTAGCAATTAATGCTTATCAACTACTGCTAGCTGGCCTACTCCAAATGGTGTCTAAATAATATCATATGTGTCTACATTCACGCATGCCTAGATTTATTGAAGTAATTAAGAACATTATAATAGAATATCTATATTTAAGTATAGGCTAATAACTTACCTTGTTAGGTTAGACTACTATATAAGGAGCCTCTCTTTTTTCTTTTTTGGGGAATAACTGTGGTGTTCGAGACTGCACCAAATGAGAGAGGCTCTGATACCATTGTCAAGCGGCTCTAGACCTCTTGGTGTTGTTTATTGATGAAACACTTCATACCATTATCCAAAAAAAGTGTGCCAAATAGACACATTTAGAATTCTTCACATATTATGCAAAATTACCTACGAAATTCATGGTATTCCTGCTTCCGTAGAAACAATTATAAATCCTAATACACCAGATCAGGAAGTCAAATTGAATAAATGGAGGCTTCTTATACAACAAGAGGAAGTATGGGAATTACAAGTGTGTAATAAACATAAAATGATACCGAAAATTACAATTGCTAAGAGAAGAAGAAACCTTAGGCATTGCATAGATAGAAACCTCAACAACAAGCTCCACAGGGAACAATTATCCTAATGCAAATCCACAGATCCGAGCAACAGATTTGACAAGTAAAAGGATATCCTCTCTAACTTGCAACTAAGTAATTAAAACCTTGTATTTTACATCTTATCGTAAACCTAATTAAACTCATCTAGTCTAGAACCATAAGTATTAGAGGCACCTACCATCGAACCCCTTTCTTGTTCAATGATCAAAAAGGAAACCCCTAAATGGAGTATCGAAAGAGCTATTATTTAAATTAATACAGAGTCATTATCTTCGAAAGGACACAAATAGAAGAAAATGATACAAATTTAAAGGTGTATATGGATACTTGGCTACAACTCCAATCTTACCTGCCGATTTGTAGCTGATACGTGTTCAGCTGGAATCCTAATTTCTAGAGTAGGATCACTTTGAGAGCTATCAGATGCTCCATCCGCCTTGGATGATTCATATTCCTTCCATATTTTAATCAGTTCTTGCATGCACTCACCAACCTTATAATTGACAGCAGATACATCATGCTTAACTGCAAAGAAAAGGAAACATTTTTTTTTTTTTTTCGAGAAAAGACAAAGGAAACATTTCTTCATACATGGTGCACAAATACTCAGTTACAACAATTTCTGAATCCCATTTTAGCCAGCTAATCTATGAACAACCTCTGTTCTGTAAATGTACCCTAATTGGCCGATTTCTCATACAAAAGCAGCAACAAATATACTGGAATAAAACAGTTAGAGAAACTTCTAACCTACTGATGACTAACATTCCAATGGAAAGGTGAAAGCAAAAATATTTCCTAAAACATATCTGAGATCAAAGTTATTTTTACAAACTTCTACATAAATAAAAACGAAATTACAGAACTTATCATCAAAGAACTCATCGGACACAACGACTCTGCAGCAAAGGAGAGGCAGGAAACAGTTCAATCCACCCAATTTGTAATTCGACTAGTCAAAAGTGGAATTTCATAAATCGATTCCACAAAGTAGGTAATATGATCTGCAGATATGCCGATCTGACTCTAATGGACCGGAATCAATTGTATACGTTACAAGTACCAAATCCGTGACTTCAGCATAAAATGTACTATAAGTTATAAGTAGGGTTTTGCACGAAGTGCGGCTGATTATCTGAATCTTTAATTTAACTATCCAGTTCCCTAGTGTTGATAAAAAGGGGCAGCCCGGTGCACAAAGCATCCCGCATTAGCATGGTCCGGGGAAGGGCAGCACCCCGTGTGGTGTGATGTAGACAGCCTACCATAATGCAAACATTAGTAGCTAGATTTTTTTTTATAACATAAAGAATTAATCCTGAAAAATAGAAAATAAAATCCAGTAGTAACACGTGGCTGTCACTATTCCAATTCAAAATAGAAATCTTTCATGTTTAAAGTAGCCAGACATATTAATTGAACCTTGGGCAAAAGAAATTGGACCTTGGACCTAACTCTACTTCAAAAGTTATGTCAAGATATTAGCATTGCTAAAACCCATATGAGGCGACAACAAGCACACAGCCACTGTGAGACATTCTAACACTAAGCCCCGCCCCCATGACAAGTACAGAACAACTGGAGCGTGAAACAAAAGGAAATGGCTCTGGCTATGATACCATGTAAATAAAATGAACCTCGAGCCTGACTCAATCGCAAAAGTTAGCTCATGAGGAGGCCCAAAGACATATAACTCATTCCCACAACCAAAGTGTGATATTATAAATAAAAATTATAAAGACATAGATTATAGATTGAGCTTAAGTTACTATTCTGACATCTTTTAATTGTATGGGGTTAAGCTAATATTCTCAATTATAATTTTTTCTTAAACAACCACTTAATAATTAGGAGTCATTTTCCCTAAGCTCTCCCTAGAAACACAATGGAAGATATGGAAATAGATACATGCTAGACAGAATACAATAGTACATTTACTCTTTTTTTTCAACGTGGTATTCGGGCCAGCTTTCGCGCACCTCGAAAAAATTCACGAAATACCTACCACCTCCCACCAACACCAGATATCAGGTAACTCTGTCCACCAAAGCTAGGACAGATGAAAAGAATCACTTAATTTTTTTGTCTTCAATGGGATGATATGATTTGAACCTGAGACCTTAGGTTAACAACCCACTTCATTGATCATTACGCCACACTCTTGGGTGCAATAGCACGTTTACTCTGGATAATGACTGACCTAACCTTTTCAATTTATTAATTTTTTGGAGACCTTTTGGAGTATTTTTGGCCAATATTGACTCCTCAATTTATATTCTACTCGCCACGGGGTAGGGAAGAATTTATGAATTTGTAATGAAATATCAATCCATCAAATTAAATGAGGATATAGATTTCACGGTGGTGATGGGAGTACAGTGAGTTTATTGAAACATAGATGGTGCGGAAATAACTTTTGAGAATTACATTCCCTAACATGTATTATATTTCTAGCCAAAAAATGACGGGGATTCAACATTATGGAGTACACAAGGGGAAGAACTACTTTGGGATTTGAGGTTTCGGTGAAATTTGCAAGACCAGGAGCTTGAAAAATTTCACAACTTACTTGGTTAGCTTCACCAAAAAAAACCTACATGGATAGCCATGATATATGGGAATGGGTGGTGGAGGCGCATGGTATCTTTTCAATGAAATCATATTATGAGAAGCCAGTGTTATCAAAGGCGCGCTTAAAGTGTGCTCAAGCACTGAAACGAGGCTCCAAACGTGTTGAGCGCTTCGCCTTGCTTTATGTGCGCTTCATTGTCGTCATCAAGTTTCTAAGGCATACTTTTCCTTTCCAATAAGTCTTTCTGAAGAAGCGACACAAAACAATTTATATTTCACTTTATCGTATTGTTTTTCAATTTCTTTGTTCATATATTTGCCATTAATGCTTATAATTATTTATCTTGCACCAAACATAAATATTTGTATTTTTCTCCCTTTGCGCCTTTTTTCATTGAAGCGCACGCTTTTATTTGTGTTTTGTGCTTTAAGCTCCAACAAATCTTCTTTTTCGGTTTTTCCACTTTTGATAACACTGTGAGAGCTTCTAACCGAGGAAGAGAGTTATTTTCCCCATTTATCGGTATGGATCCCTAGGATACCGAGAAGGTACGTTTTTTCACTCAGCTAGCTACGACGGGAGTGATCCCGACAGCAAAGTTTCTGAGGAATAAAAAGATAACTTGTTCCAGTGGGTGCTTCATGTGCAAAGAATCAGGTGAAGATGTGAATCAACGTCTTCTACATTGTCGGGTAGCTTATTATGTATGGTGGGAAATTCTAAGATGGTTCAGACTTGAGTGGGTGATGCCGAGCATTGTGTTTAGTTAGGTATTTAGAATAAGGAAGAGAAGATGCAGGACATGGGATGTTGCTCCTCTAGCACTAATGTGGATCATGTGGCGAGAGAGGAATCGAAGAGCTTTTGAAGGAGTTGAGAAGGAATTTGTACACTTCATTGTTTTTAAATTAACTTTTGTATTCACACTAAAACTCATCATAAGACTAATGAGGTGGGATTTACAAACCCCCTGGGGTTAACATCAAAACAAAACTGCCTACAATCTTAACAATTGGCCTAGGAAGGTCTGGAGGACGCGAATTACGGCAGAGGACTAGGGCCAGTTTCGGTCGCTAGTGTAGGGATTTACTTGGTGGGGGTTTTATTCCTGTTATGATTCCGTGTTCCGTGTTTCATTACGAATCTGTGTGCTTTCCTCTGCTCTCCTCTGTTTTATATTACTTATGGGTGCCGTATT